>NC_140485.1:3162516-3457516 GCF_964271855.1 Acomys minous
TGGTGTGACAAGGAGATGAATGGTCAACCATGGATGTCACTGAATTAAAATACTGAAAAACCTAGCTTTATCCTTGAACCCCTGTTTAGAATTTTCCACAACAGAAAATCAGGGTTGACCTTGGTTTCCATCAGTCTGTTCTACTGTTGTGAGCGATCCACCAGAGGAGACTATTTGAACACATGGTTTTAAGTCCACAGAGTGCATGTATTAGCTGGTCGGCAGTTAGACTTGGCGTTCTGGACCAAAACCACATCCTGGGTTGGCACACCTCAGTTAGCAAGAACAGTTAACCAGAAGAAGAGTTACAGGAGCCAGAAAGTAAAGGCAGTGTATTTAGGGACTTCCTAGGACTATGGACTGTGATGATTAGGTCTTTGTTCTTGTTTTAGTGAGTGGTGCTGTTTATGTGCTGGGGTTTTTTGTTTGTTTGTTTGGTTAGTTTTGATTTTTCAAGATAGGGGTCTCTTTGTGTAATAGTCCTGGCTGTCCTGGACTTGCTCTGTAGGCCAGGTTGGCCTCGAACTCACAGAGATCCTCTTGCCTTTGTCTCCCAAGTGAGGGATTAAAGACATGAGCCACCACTGGCCTTATGTGCTGAGTTTTAAGGCCTGAATGATACTTCAGCTGCATTAAGGTCTAGGGACCTACTAAGGTCTGGGAGCCTACCAAGGTCTGGGAGCCTACCAAGGTCTGGAGCCCTGTTACAGCACTCAGGTGACCAAGAACAGCTTTGCAAAAGGTGAGGAGAAGGAAGACCCTTCCAGGAGCTAGTTTGACAACCTTGGTAGAGATTACCTGAAATCTAACCTGAGTAATGGCAGGCGTCAAGGGAACATTGGCAGCAGGGACAAGCAAATCCCCAAATTTCCACTCAGGAACAAAAGGCTTGCTCCTTCCTCATCTGGTTCTGCCAGGGGAACATGTTTCTGACCTGTTGTAGGGGTTTCTCACAGGCAGCAAAACAGATCTTTTTCTCCTTGACGTTTCATGGTTCCGGGAATGCCAGCATTCCCTGCATCTTGGTATAGAGAGGAGAGCCTGGAGAGGTGCCATCCACTTGATACGTTTGAAGTGGTTGCCGTAGTCATAGCTTCACGGATGAGCACAAGTTATGTAGCTCACTCAGAGGCAATGCAACTTTTAAAATGCTCCATCAATCCCACAGGAGCATCTAGTGTCCCTTGGCTTGGGGATGGGGGATGGGGGCTGTCAGGTCTCACAACCTAGAGCAGGCAGGCAGAAATATGACCACAGACATCCAGAAGTGAGCAATGACACCAGCAGAAGATCTGAAGATACAGGGCAGAGTCGGAAAGAAGGATCCTCTCCCAAAGTCTCTCGACCTTCTGGAAGGAAATAGAAACACAGCATGGGATAAATGCATCTGAAGCCAGAGAAGGTGAGGGATGAGGGTTGGGCCAGAGACTCTTGCACATGGGAAGGGTTAAAGCCACAGCAGCAAAAGCCAGCATCACGGGAGAGAGTGAAATACGAAAAGACATGGGGCTGGAGAGATGGCCCAGAGGTTTGAGAGTGCACGTGTTCTTCCTGAACACCCCAGTTCAGTTCCCAGCACGCATGTGGTAGTTTCAGGCTCACAGCCATCTGAGATGCCAGATTCAGGGGACCTGATGCCCTCTTCTGGCTTCCGAGGGCACCTGCACACACGTAGCAGACACACAGACAGATAGATAAAATTAAAATAAATCTTTATTATTATTTTTTAAGTTGGCTAACAACAATGTTGAATGGCTGGGGTGAAGAAGAAACCAGTAGAAAGTTGAGCAGTGTCCAGAGCAGCGGAAGAGCTCAAAGGTAGACGCCACTCACCTTAGAAGAGTCCAGGGAAACAAGAGCAGAATTAAATCTGGCAACAGGTTACCATACAGTATTTTGGCAAAAGCAGAATTGGTTTCACCTTAATTTTTTAAAAAATGAACTTAGTATTTTACATTTATTTGAAATTGAGAATTAGGAGCTATAGGAAAAATCCATAAAGAAATGATTAGACAGTATTCTGATTTATTATTTATACTCAAAGGAGCTCATGTCTTACTCCCACACATAAGATATTTTATCATGCTATAATATAGTGCCTCCTCATTTCAATTAGCAGAGCGCTCACCATTAGCTAACTAATTAAGTTGATTCACTCACATCTATTTTCTAATTACAGTTACCACTGAGATATTCTCACCCAAGTGGCCGGCAGCACTGTGGATTTATTTTAAATTTAGTTCGACAATAACAAACAACTAATTAATGTTTATAAATATGATAAAATCCCCCCTGACAAGTTGTGGGTATTGCATACACTGGCAACTGGTTTATTAAAACATTAATTGCAGCTGGATTTGCTTTGGGATTGCTCCGTAATCCATTTAGTACAGAGCAGGACTAACTCATTTTGAGGGGATTATGAAGGAAATCCTCCACAAAGTCTCTCGTTTAATTCGCGATGTAGTCAAGGCAGGAGAAAGTTTACTTTCATCAGTTCTGTGGCTCTCCAGACTTCTTCAGTGTGGCACTTCATTCATTCACCCATTGAGGACTGTCAGAAAGCTATGATGTTCAGAGTTTTGGGAAGATACCCCCATAGTATTCCTGGGTTCCTTAGATCAATCCTACAAATTCCATCAATCAGGTCTTTGCATGGATGGTTGATGAGGTTCACTGTGAAACTGGAAACATCTCCTAGCTTTCCCTCTATAGCTATCTTGAAATTATGTCTACCTTTAGCCATTTCACTCCTAAGCATATATTCAAGGGAGCTGTGCCCACATGTGCTCTAACAGAACACACGTTAGGATGTCCATTGCAGCATTACTGTAACAACCCCCCACAAGGAAGCATCTGAATTCTCATTAGCAGTAGAATAGACCAAGTGTGGCACATTCCCGCCGTGGAATAGTTTACAGCAACGAGAAGGGCAACTGTGAAGCTCAGACACAAGCTTAGCTAACCTTGGTGCTGGACGTTCCCTGGGGTTGCATAGGGTATAAAAGCTTTTGGGTTCTGATAATGTCTCTTGGTTTGGGGTGTTTACGTAAATGTTCAGTGTGCAAGCACTGACTGGTTGTGATCTGTGCACTTTTTAATGCACGCTATGTAAATATTACACATTTTTTGCATGCAAAACAAAACTCAGTCCGTTTGCTACAGTCTAGACTTTCTCCTCTGTGTCTGTGCTTATTCAAATGTTGAGCATTTGCATGATAGTGTGAACTCATTAATTCATCGTGAAGGTATTCCTGAGTCCCTAAGTTGTATGTCCGTGGAGGTACGTATGTATAAAGACATAGAGGCACATGAGTCCTGGAGACAGTACTGGAGGCTTGCACAGGACATCACTGGAGAGCAACAGGGCAACAAAACAGGAAGATGACAGAGAGAGGCTCAGGACAGGGCCCCGGGATAGGTGCTCCTTCCCTCAACAATCCTTTAAGCTATGTAGGCATCGGCCCTGAATTTTATGTAGGAATGACTCCATCATCACTGGTCTAGTGAGGCCCAGGCCCCTGGCCAAGCAGATGACCCTAGCCAGAACCAAGCCTCCCTCTGGCTACATTAGTTCAAAGATGAACACAGACCCTAACCTTCTCTGTTGCTATGGGGGGAATCTCTCTCTTCTCCTTTGAAATTGAGCCGATGGTAAGCTGGAGTAGAGGTAGCGGGGGGAATGAATCGACTCCATAGAGATAAGTAGAGCTGGACCCAGATGCCAAGAGAGGCTCTCTGTCAACACCACCTGAGCCCACTTGAGTTGAACGTTTCAGTTTTTAAAGGCATTTTTGGATATGGAAACCTTCTAAGGGTCTGATGCTCCAGAACACCCTTGGTAGGAAAAGTAGGAGTTGCACTGATGAAAAGGAGCACCATACCCCAAGGCAAAGGCTTGCTTGCTTCCAAAAAACAGGGGTGCTTTAGCTGTCAGGGCCAGGCAAAGGAGGCCAGGAGTCCACCCTGGCTAGACGCGTGGAGCTTGAGGAGTGAGGAGATGGCGGGCTGCCTGCGTCCTGCTGTGCCCTCTCAGAGTGCTGGAGAGCCTCACACTCTTGTCCTTGTGAGCGCATTCCCTTCTCTGTGGGTGCCTGTGGGTGCCTGCTGTCACATACATGGACTCAGCACCCCAGTGGGCGGGCAGCCCTCCTGCCTGCACTGATGATGCTAAAGAATCCCACGACCTCTTTACACCTCTGAGGCGAATCCCATGGCCCCTGAGTCAGTAGCTTAAGGCACAGCAGATGAGCTATCTACCATCTGACCTGCAGGCTTAAGGCGTATCCGTGTTCCATACGCTATGGTTTGTCTCAAACATCAGCCTGGTGCCTTCCAGCTCCCAGAACTGTTTCCTATGATGCTGTTGTCCCCATAAGAAGCCCTGTGTCGCGTTTGTCGAGTTTTCACTGCCTCCGTGTCAAAGTGGTGGGGTGTGTGGAGATCACATCCTCTCCCCAGCATCCCACTGGCATGGCTTTGTGCAGAGCTTCAGCTTTCCGGTATATTCTCTCACGGGTCCACTCACTTCCACTTCACTTGCTCTTTTCAGTAACCGGGCACAGCCTGACCACTGGCCAGTTCTGCCAGATTCACACCTCAGTCTGCGCTGCTGTTCTTGGAATATTTCCTCTCCTGCTGGTCTTGCCACAGACCATGGATCATTTTGGCTTGTCATATGTTGATTCATCTAACGATGCCCCACGTTGGCCTTTGTCTGTGGTGACAATGATTTCCATTTTAAATTGTTTTTGGTTTTGAGGCAGGGTTTCCTGTAGCCCTGAACTTCCGGTTCTCCTTCCTCTACCTCCTAAACACTGGGATTACAGGCCTGAGCCACCACATCCAGCTGTGGCGCTGCTTTTGGTTGCCTCCCTTTTAACATCCCGGAGAGCCAAACCTAAAATCCCTACACCTGTAGCTCAGTCTCCAGTGGCGGCGATCCTATAAAATAGATAAATAAGGAGTTAATGCTCCCTGGTGGGTTGTGCTTCCTGGAAGCAGAGCCTTGGGCAGGGAGAGGTTCTGGCACTTGTGAGATATTACAGGAACCACCTCAGGAAGGCAGGGGTGAGGCTGGATTCAGACATGGCACGGCTGTGGCCTGCTGTGTGGGCAGGAGGGGAGTTCTGAAGCTGTCTTGCACAATTCTCCTTTTGCAGCAATGAATCCTGTCT
The DNA here is from genome assembly GCF_964271855.1 of Acomys minous. Classification (NCBI taxonomy): domain Eukaryota; kingdom Metazoa; phylum Chordata; class Mammalia; order Rodentia; family Muridae; genus Acomys; species Acomys minous. The sequence continues at coordinate 3,167,694 of NC_140485.1, forward strand.
GTCCCTGAGATTGAGTCAGTTGCTGGCTGCGAGCTGCCTGGGGTGGGAAGAGCGGCCTGTGACTTTCCAGATGTGATAGCCAACGGAGCTGTCCGCTGAGGGCGTGCTGCCAGTGAAGGTGGGTGGTCGTGAACTGCGGGCAGCCCGCAGTGCCAAGCGCACAGTGCTGGCCTGGTCCTGTGTTCTACCACATGCACCCGCTTTACTAAAGAGCAAAGCCAAAGCCCCGGTGACCGCCCTGATCACAACGCCTAACAATACACAGAGAGGAGGAAGAGCTCAGGGCCTCTGACTTGCCTCCTGCAGCAGCCCGATGCTTTCCCTGTGGTACCCCGTGACGGCGCTGGGCTGAGGCCCGCTGGTTCCATTCACTGGGAGCAGATGGCCGCGCCCTTTAGTTGTGTACATTACCAGGCTATTTTGATATTTATGATGTGAAATGTCACTCAGCCCATTATTAATTGTAACCTGGATGTCCCTAGGTCTCACCGGGCTGTAGGTACAAATGAGGTCATATTGACAATTAGTAACCAATTAAACCAGCTCATTAAGCGCTATCCCTTTAATGGCCGTAATCCGTGCCAAGGTTGGCTCTTTCTGGGGGCTCCCAAGGGGTGCCCCATATGTGCTTGTTACAGACCGTAGCCTGTTCCTCTCAGCTGTTCCTGCTCACTCCACGGCATATAGTCCTGGCTTACTGCTATTGATCTCACCATTAGTTTCCTCCTCCTTCTCCCTAGAGTGCCGAGGACATATTATATAAGGGCCATCGAAGTCTTTACTGAAGTCTGGGGTCATGGAAAATTCATGTCTCTCTATTAAAGCTATGTATTTAATTTTTAAAAATTTTAATTTAAAAATGTTAGATTTAAGTAAATGCATTAAACCCATGAAATTAAGTTTAAATTTGGTTTTTCATGTTTTATTTTGAAAATGAAAATTATTTTCAACCCCTACATGACTAATATATATACATATATTCACATATTTTATATATATCTATTAAGTTGAATATTGATTGAGAAAATGTCTCCATGATATTAACTGGTAGGCTGGTCTGCAGGGCATTTTCTTGGTTAATGATTGACGTGGGAGGGCCCCAGCCCTGGAGGATGGCGCCAGGAGGTGGTCCTGGGATATATAGGAAAGGAAACTGAGCAAGCCTCGCTGCTTCAGTCCCTGCTGACGAAGTGTGTGAGAGCTGTAATCTAGAATAAACTATTTCCTCCCAAGGCACTTTTGGTCGTGATGTCCTGTCACAGCAATCGAGACCTAACCAAACAGTCGATGTAAAGGAGGTGCCACCTGTGGCGTTTAAGCCGTACGAGAACACATAGTGTTCTTTATCTTGAGTTCCATGTAGCCAGTTGGTTTTCTTGGGAGGCTTTTGTTGATTTTTTTTTTTAAAGTGTTGGAGCTGTGGTTGTAACAGAGGAGAGAGAGTGGACCAACGTCCCCAGCCAGGCGCCTGCTCCTCCCACCAAGCCTCCCCTGCCTGATGCTGTGTCTTCTCCACAGTAACAGACTCTGTTGCTCTGGGCGAAGCCTTAAGTGTGCTGTGTCAGGGTATTTTTACACAGCGTCAAGTTACAGCAATGTTTCTTGCATTCTTGCTGAGAATCAATTGATGATAGTTGTGGGGTCTCGTTCCTGGGTCTTACTCTATTCACCAGCCTGTGCGTCAGTTCACGTGCATCTATCGCCTTCTCTCGGGCCCTGGAGCTTCACAGTACGTTTTGAAATCAGGGAGTGTACATTTTATAATGGTGTCCTTCTTTCAAATTGCACAGCCATTCTAGGTCCCTCGCTACTCCACATGAACTTGTAGACCAGCTTGTCCATTTCTGAGAGGGCATCTGAAAGGGATTGTGTTGAGTCTATAGATAAATTTGGAATATTTTGTCATTTTGACTATGCTAACTCAGCCAGTACATGAACACATCTTTCTATTTATTGAGCTCTTTCTTAATTTTCTTACTTTCTTGTTTGCATGTGCGTGCATGTGTGTGTGTGTGTGTGTGTGTGTGCGTGCGTGCGTGCAGTCCATGTGTGCGCACACCTGTTCACATGTGTGTGGATATGCATGCACATGTATGTGCACACACAGAAGGCAGCGTCTGACACCAGGCGTTTTCCTTGATCACTCTTCATTTTATCTTCCGAGGCAGGGTCTCTCCTTGAGTCTAGAGATCACCACTTCAGCTATTGTAGCCAGCCGGCTTGCTCTGGGGATGCCCCGTTCCTTGCTGAGATTACAGGTGGGCCATACCTGCCTGCTTTCTTATGTGGGTACTGGAGTCTTCATGCCAGTGAGTGTTGTGTGACAAGACGTTTCCTGGGGACACGCAACCTACACAAATATACTCACCCAGGTAGGGAGCTCATAGCAGTGGAAGAATTGATGCTACCGAAGTCTAATTTGATGAACCAATGGGTTTTATACTTAGAAGACTATGGGTGAGGGGCTATTTAAAGGAGCAGAAATGACTTAAGATGGTGACAGTTGACAAAGGCTGGGAACCTGGAGTGTACTGCGCAGCTGGAAGACAGCTAAATGGTCTTTTCTAGGCTCCTCAGTTGGACTAAACCTTGTCTAGGCAGCGTAGCTGGTTTCTGCTTCTTCCAGGCAGCTGGGCTTGCCTGGGAGTGACTCCCAGCAGTCTTTACTGTTTACGCTTGGTGGGGAGGGACCCTATGTGCGGTGAATAGACATTTGTTGGCAGCTTCCTAGGAAAGGTCACACAACACAGAGCCTGCTGTGTAGCTGCTGAAATTCACTAGGTAGCCCAGGTTAGCCTCTCGCTCCTGATCTCCCTATCTTAGCCTCTTAAGTGCTGGGATTATAGGCTTTTTGCCAACATGCACGGCAGTTGCAGTTTTCAGCTACTGTTTCAACTTGGCTTTCCTTGTTGTTTATCTTGATTAATAGCCTTTGTTTCATTTAGATACTGTTTTCATGCTTCCTATTAGCCTTCTAAAAAGACCTACAATAGCTTCCTTAGCCCCACACCTAGTAAATCCAGCATCTGCTCCCTCTGCAGGAGTTTCCGTGTGCGTGGTCACACTGACTTTCTTATTCCTTTGTCTGACTTTTAATATTTTGTTGCAGACAGTCATTTAAGCTAATAGAATGTGGAAACTGTGGGACCCAGATTCCTGCCCTCCTCTGAGTTTGTTGCTGCTGTAGGGCGTTACAGTTGGTCTTTGACTAAGGACTCTGGAGGAATTCTGTAAGGCTGTGTGTGAGCCTTGATGTTGCCACTCAGCCTAGAGGTCAGTTAGGAAAGGAGATTTCCTTAAGTGCCTGAGGCCAGCATTCTCCTGGGGTCTCTGTAAACTCGGGACAGTAACGTCATACTCAGCTACTCTGCTTCTGTCTTTGCTTCCATCCTGTGTAGAACCTGGAGATCAGTCTGAGCTGAGTACTTAGCAGTTTCGCAGGGGTCTCCTGAGAATTCCTGCAGCTACATATTTGGTCTTTGGCATACATGTGACCTTTTAGATGGTCAGGAATATGACAAAAAAAATGTTAACACTCCTACAGAACCCCCTTATATTTCATTCAGCCTTTGTGACTACACCTTTTGGTTAGTCTATAGTTGGCCGCAACTGTTACCCAGCACCTCAGACAATTGTAATGTATAAATTAAAAATAAAAATAAAAATAAAGAGCCAACCTCCTTTCTTTCCTTCTTAAGGCCTGTCACCAAGTGAGTTCAAATAAGAGAAAGTCCTTTGGGTCAAGTTTCCAAAAGAACTTTCCCAGTTGAATAATATAAAGTAACATACATTTCTGGAGATGGAGTCCCTCTGTTCCCTCTCTAATGAGGAACACAGGCGTCTCTATTTCAAGGCTGTCCCTGAGCTGTGGAGGAACAGGGTCTCCCTAAATTCATGCCACATGCTCACCGTTCTTACCAAGATCAAGTCATAATTCTGAATTAACTCTTTCAAGGGTGCTAGAAGCTTTGGACTCATTTCCGGACATCTAAAAATGTTGACTCTGACTACTTGCAGTGTTTGTGGATGGCTGACCTTTTAGAGGTCTTTCTTTGGTTGTCCTCATTGAGGTTACTCTTGTTTCTACTGCTTAGGATTCTGGGAAATCATTTCTTGGGTTACCGCTATCAGGAATACATGACTTTGCAATTCTTTGCCAGCCATCCCCTAACTGGAGCAGCTGTGTCTGTCAAGCCAAACTCCTGAGAAAGAAAATCAGGTAAACCACCTCTGCCTACTGACTGTTTCTCTCTGACGTTGCTCCTGAAGCAAGAATTTTTACTTCTTTCAAGGAAAAAAATAGTTAAAAAAAAAAACAAAACAAAACTTCAGGCCACTTTCTCCTAGCTCAGCCAATGAATTCTGCTCTACTGCCGGATGTTAGGTAGGATGATCTCCCTTTCTCTGCTTTGTATCGGACCCATCTACCTTGACCTTAGATTTGTGTGGTCTTCCAACTCTTTGACTGCCTGTTGAGTCCTCTTGACTTTGGACAGGTCCTAGTTTTCCTTGGCTTTCTGTTGTACCATCTCCTGTTCTGCCAATGGCTCAACACTAACCAGTAGTTCATCAAACAGTTCAAAAATTATTGCTTTACTAAGAGGATAATAAGTGGCAAAGGGTTTTCTTGATGTGGCCTGATGGTTTATTTGTTTATGATGTTAAGGCTGTGCCTTCATCTCATTGGCTCACTCCAGATGTCACTTGAACCTTGGCTAAACTCTGCTAAGCACATGTGGGTGGTTTTCTCATACACGTAGAGGGTCTTTCTCTGGTCACTGGATAGTGAGTGCCCTTGTGAGCAGTGCTCAGCTCCCATGGGTGAGACAACCCTGAAATAGGTCACTGGCACAACCTCCTGGAGCTTCTGCTAGGAAAGACCCTGGCCATTTAAAGCATTCACCTGCTCATTAGCAAACTTATTTTTCTTCTTTTCCTTCCCTCACCTCCTTGCTTCCTTATGGGTTGTCATGGGCTCACCTAGAGAATAAATTACTTGCTTTCACATTCTTGCCTCAGGGTCAAAAAAAATTTTTTTATAAACCCAAACAGTCGAACAAGCAGCTTCCTTCCAAGTCACCAAGACCAGCAGTACGAGAGTCGTGGAGGACAGAGGAATCTAGACTATCGCTCTAGTAACACATTGATAAAATCTCTTTTCCAAGACACTAACCTAAGAGTTTTGTCCATCTCTCTGTATGAGACTGAGTTGGGGAGTCATCATCCTCAAGTTGGGAGGGAACTCAGGGAACCAAGACAGTTCCAACACCTCCCGACTTCCCCGAGATCCAGCCAGGGAATGCTTGAGTGCCACCAGAGCTTGCAGGGGGTTTAAATAAGGCAGACATGGAGGTATAGTGATCTTTATCAAGGACCCTCCTTCTCAGACAGAAATCGCTATTTTCTTTTAGTGTCGTAGAAGAGGCACTGGTGGTCCTGCCGAGAGCCAAGTTATTATGCCATTCAAGTCAACAGTCACTCAAGAGCCCTCCTATTTTTTTCTAAGAGCTTGACGTTTGGTAGGTGATGGTAAGACTGACTTTACTAAATGCCACTTACTGCCACGGCGAGTAGCAAGGCCAGCAGAGGACATTCTCCATGTCACAAAGGCTCACTGAGTTATTAAGTTGGAGGAGCCTTTCACAGACCTACAACTGAAGACTTTACCTCCACCAAAGTGGCCTGTGGGCATATCTCTGGGGGCATTTTCTTGGTTGGCAATTGATGTAGGAGGGTCTAAGCTACTGTGGGCAGTGCCGTGCCCACACAGGAAGGCCTGGGCTGTAGAAGAACAGCGGAGGAATGTGAGCACCGGAGCAAGCTAATAAGTAACAGTCTTCTGTGTGTTCTGTCCCAACCTCTTGTTTTTTGAGTTTCTGCTCTACCTCCTCTCAATTGTAGACTATAATATCAAATTACTTTTGGTCTTGGTGCTTATCACAACAAAAGCACAATCTAAGACAGGCGCTGGGAACCTGGAGAAACTTATCTGAATCCCCATGTGTCCCCACTGTAGTCCTGATGAAGCTAATTAAAAGTTACGGATATGAAAGTTATGAGTGGTCTGTTCCATAATGTACTTAAAGAACACACTCTGCAAGCATACCTTCTGGAGAAAGAATGACAGCTAAGGCTGAGGAAGAAAAGATATTGTGAAGCCATCACTCGAGTCAAGAACAAGAATAAAAAAGGCATTTTTATGTCAGCTCTCTTCTTTGTGGGCCCGGTTTTGAAGAGAACGGCATGCTATTAGTTATGGTGTGGGAAGTGTACTGTTCTGCCCTCTAGTTTTATACACAACTGCCTGCGATAAAGCTCCACGTCCCGTTATCCTGTGATGGAGGGACACAAGAACTGAGATTCAAAGAGAAGTCGTGACAAGCAGGATGGGATGAGTATGGACCACTTACTAGGCCTGCATCTAGCCAGTCCTCACGTGGGGCCATTGTTGGCCAGATCTGGAACAATCTAGTACAGCAAGGACAACTGTATCCTACTCGGGATGGCTGAAGTTATGCATGCAATGGTGATGATGGAGGCCACCTAGCTCCGTCTCTCGCCACTTCTAATTATTTCCTGGGCTTGAGCTGGGCTTCCAGCCCCTTATCTCACAGTGGCCGTTCTCTAGTTCCAACTAAATGTTTCTAAAAACAGTTTGTTTTTATTATGTGTCCCGTCTTATTTACTCTTTTTCTAAATGAAAGCTTAAAGTAGATTTAGAAAACAAATTACTTAAGTTCATAAACATCAGAGTTTAAAAATAAACCTAATTTATCTTGGCCTTCTTCCCACTCCCAAGGGGAAAAGGGAGGCTCAGGATTTCTGACTGTCATTTCATCCCCATTCCCCACTGTAGTGCAGAAACTGGAAGTCTAAGTCCTGCGCTCCCTAGCCTTCGCAGGCTCCCCCGTGGATTGTAGACTCTCGGCTGGAGTTTTGCCAGTGAGGTTTACTCATGCACAGCTAGGATGGGGGTGTGGAAGCAGAGGTGTGGAAGCATGGAAGACACGTGGGTAGCTTCTGGCCTCTGTTTTTGCCATGTGTGTGTGGGGGGGAGGGAGGGGTGACAGTGGCTCCTGTGAATGCAGAAGCCACTGAAGTAAGCGACCTGCTAATGTGCAGCTGCGGTCTCATTAGTGGTGACTCTTGCCTCCACACTTCCAGCTCTTGGATAGAGTCTGTAAGTTCCAGGGACCTGTATTAAAAGTTTTGGGGGTCCATACTCCTTAAGGCTGAGTATGGTGGTGCATGCCTTTAATCCCAGGGGCTGGAACGGGGGCCGGAAGATCTCTGTGAGTTCAAGGATAGCCTGGTCCTCATAACAAGTGCCACGATATAGAAAGACTCTGTCTTAAAAAAAAAAAAAAGAGCATTTTGGCTTGAGATAGCTAGAGTGTGGTTCTGTACTGAAGGAATAGGGTCATCACTACGTAAGAATATAATTCTATATCTATGCACTTAAAAAAGGGTCTTTCTGGCCAGCCCATCTAAGCCCCTGGTTTGTTTTACAGCCACAGCGTTCAGTGAACTTGGGACTCTCCTACCTCAGGCTCTAGAGTTAGCACCAGCCATCAGAAGTGGATGGCTGTACCTGCTTTTCACCTGGGTACTTTTTATTCCACTTGGGGATCATCTGATTTGCTGGCCTGCTTCCTTCACGTTCCTCAGCTTAAGCCCAACGCTACCCTTCCCAGCACTTACAACACCAACTTCTAGAACAGTGGTTCTCAACCTTCCTGATGCTGCAGCCCTTTAATACAGGGCCTCATGTCCTGTGACACCCCCCCAACCATAACATTATTTTTGTTGATACTTTACCACTATAATCTTTCTAATGTTATAAATCATAATGTAAATATATGATTTGCAGGATACCGCATATGTGACCCACCTCCTAAGGGGTCAAGACCCACAGGTTTAGAAAGACTGTCCTAGACCTTTGTTGTCCCTTTGTTCTGGGTGTAACCAGTATCTAATCATGCCAAAACTTGGTGTTGTGAAGTAATCATTTTGTTATGCTCACAGACATGTCATTCTGGGTGTGTCTTGTGTCTCTACCCTTAAATCTGAGGGTCTCTACAGCAAAAATGTGATGGCTGAGTTATCTTATAAACTGAGAGCAGGAATAATTTAAAGGAGTCTTTCCTTATAGGTTTGGTAACTAATGCTAGGATAGTATTAGTGCCAGTGATGGTCTCCTCACACTGACTGGGCTTTCTTACAACACGACCACGCCAGAGGAATCAAACTTCAGCTCAAGACTTCCACTAAGAATTTCTCAAGGCAAACAGGTGGGACGCATCTTTTCTGACCTCGGGCTTGTACATTGCCACCAGCAACTCGATTCTTCCAATGGAGCAGATTCAATAGAAGGGACCCAGCTACACGGCCAGGTGGATGGGGCACTGAGGGGACACAGCTACATGTCCAGGTGGATGGGGCACTGAGGGGACACAGCTACATGTCCAGGTGGATGGGGCACTGAGGGGGACACAGCTACATGTCCAGGTGGGTGGGGCACTGAGGGGGACACAGCTACATGTCCAGGTGGATGGGGCACTGAGGGGACACAGCTACACAGCCAGGTGGATGGGGCACTGAAGGGACACAGCTACACGGCCAGGTAGATGGGGCACTGAGGGGACACAGCTACATGTCCAGGTGGATGGGGCACTGAGGGGGACACAGCTACACGGCCAGGTGGATGGGGCACTGAGGGGACACAGCTACATGTCCAGGTGGATGGGGCACTGAGGGGACACAGCTACACGGCCAGGTGGATTGGGCACTGAGGGGACACAGTTACATGTCCAGGTGGATGGGGCACTGAGGGGACACAGCTACACGGCCAGGTGGATGGGGCACTGAAGGGACACAGCTACACGGCCAGGTGGATGGGGCACTGAGGGGACACAGCTACATGTCCAGGTGGATGGGGCACTGAGGGGGACACAGCTACACGGCCAGGTGGATGGGGCACTGAGGGGACACAGCTACACGGCCAGGTGGATGGGGCACTGAGGGGACACAGCTACATGTCCAAGTGGATGGGGCACTGAGGGGACACAGCTACATGTCCAGGTGGATGGGGCACTGAGGGGACACAGCTACATGTCCAGGTGGATGGGGCACTGAGGGGACACAGTTACATGTCCAGGTGGATGGGGCACTGAGGGGACACAGCTACATGTCCAGGTGGATGGGGCACTGAGGGCCTGATAGTCAGGACCCTTAGCCCTCCTCACAGGTAGCTATCTCAGCAATGGCTCAGCAGTTAGCCATGTGTGTTTTATCCAGATAGTGACATCCTGGCATCTCCCTCAGCTTCATACTCAGGCCAGGTTTCAGGTCAGAAAAGAAAGAAAAGCATTTAACAAAAGTAAAGATAAGGAAAATAAAACCAACATACTATAGACTTCAAGGAGACTAGGGACCGAGCTCAGTGGTAACATGTAGCACAGCTCTGGGTTCAACTCCTAGCACTGGAAAACAAGAAGAAGGAAAAAAACTTAAACTTTAATATATTTTCCCAAATAATATTTTTAATAAAAAGGAACCAATATAGGGATGTCAGCATGTTCCTTGGCCTCCTTATGGGTCAGGTTCAGTGGCACAATAACAACACTGTGCTTGATGGTCACAGCACGTACCACAGTCTATAATGAAATATTTGTGTGATACTTTCTACCAAATTCATTGTATAAATTTTCAATCGTACAAAAGTAGACCACAGTGTACTGTGACCAGCCAGTCCCATCAGCACCAGCATCGGTATTTTATTAATTCCTGGACAATCTTATGTAATCCTTCATCCATTCCTCCCTTTTGTGTGCTATTTTAAAGAAAATCCAAGACATCATATCATTTTATCTATAAACGTTTTAGGGTGTATCTGCTAATAATAAGGTCTCTTCCTGAATCATAGCCACAATACCACCATCACACCTAAAATAAGAACAATAATTCTTCAAAAAGTAAATATCTAGCCCGTTCCAAATCCAGTTACCACAACAAATGCTATACAGTTACAGTTTGAATCAGGATCTATGTAGTAGTGGAATGTTGTAATTACTTCATTGTCTTTTAATTACTTCATGTATTGGTTTTGTGTATAGCTTTCACTGTCCGTCTCTTTTTGTCTTACACCTCATGGGGTCATCAATGAGTGCGGTCAACTGTTCTGTTTCTTGTTCCTCTGTCTGTTTCTCTGAGAATATCATGTGACCCAGCTAAGGTGAGGGATATAAAATGCTAGAGACCCAACCCCCTGCTTTGTCCGTCAGATAACCTTTAGACGGTGGGGAGGGTGGGATAAGGGGATGGCCGCTGTGAGGGCATTCTCCAGTTTCCTTACTTACAGGTGCTACAGTAACAAGACAAGTCCCACTGCCTTTCAGAGGAAACCTAAGAAATAGTGAGTTTATGTCCCTACCTGTACCTTTTCCTGGAATCCTTTTCCTTCCCTCTCCTACCTCTCTCCAAGCACCCATCCTTGTGTTTCCTGGGATCACTTGGAGAAATGTGTTTGTGGAGCCCTCTTTGGGGACACAAAGTTAGATGAAGCAATGAACCCCTAAGGTGTGGGCAATCGTTAGTAGTTCCCTCTGCTGGGGTAAGACCCAACAGATGCATTGTCCTCAAAGGATGCATAAAGGTGAGAGAATACACGAAAATCCTATTAGACGTGAATTCAAAATCACAGCGACTGGTTGCAATTCAAAGCAGAGTCAAGCTTCTGCGGCCCCCCACACCTGCCCCCCACCCCCTACCCCCCACCCTCACCCCCCTGCCACTGCAGTCTGTCAGGAGGCAGATCTAAAGCACAGCTCAGGGCTCTGCAGTCAGAGTTCTCATCACAGTCACCAGGGATGGGCTCTGTCTTTAAGGAACCAGAGCTGGGACAAACCCTTTTAGGAAAGATTTTCCTCAAACTGTTTAAACTGGAAAGAAAGAAAGGAAGGAAGGAAGGAAGAAAGAAAGAAAGAAAGAAAGAAAGAAAGGAAGGAAGGAAGGAAGGAGAAAGACAAATCTAGCGTTTAAGGGGATTATAAGCGTCTATTATTTGGAAAACTCACTTGTGGGATCAACTCACTCCCGGATAACAGCAGATAAATGAGACTGAATTGTTCTGACACCTGCACCAATGTTCGTCTCCGACAAGGTGTGGCCAAGCACTGCCAGTGAGATGGGCTCCTCATCATCCCCGCTATTGTTCCAAGCATCAAAGCTCTTGTCAAGACCCAGCTACAATAGGAGGGGAAGTGAGGAAACGGGTGATGGACTGAACACTATTCTCAGAACGGCAACTCCCTGGCTAGTTTCTTTTTCATTTTCATTTTTTTTAATTACCAAGGTTGAGCATGACTATAATAAAAGCACAAACAATGAAGTCACATAGAAAGCAAGACTCCCCTCCCCTTCTCCAGCCCCCACTTCTGGACCAACCTCTAGGGCTTTGTATCCAACAGCTGGAGAGATGCCAAGAGCATGCACAGGCTTACAGAACAGCCCTGTGGCCATTTGTTATGAAATATAATGTTGCGGCTACAGGGCTACCATGGCAGGCCCCTGCCCTGAGGCATTATACCACGCAGCAGATCTGGTGTAAGGAGGTTTATTAGGGGAAGGGAGGTAGAGGCAGCCAGTGAGCCATGAGGGCAGAGAGAGTACGGGGTGCCAAGGAGAGAGAGAGAGAGAGAGAGAGAGAGAGAGAGAGAGAGAGAGAGAGAGAGAGTCCTTTTATCCATCGGCCCACACCTGGCTGTACCTGAAGGCAGCTGATGGTCACGTAAGACGTTGTAAGGTCCCTGAGGGCGAGCCAGCTGAATCGCCTGGACACTAACACCATTGTAGAATCTTCTCCGCTGGCATTTGTGTACCAGCCTTGCGGGGTTTTGCTGCTGTTGTGTTTTTTCAGCTTCGTGTTCTTTAGGTGACCACAGGGACCTCCACAGCATGGCCAGTCCATATTTTACCCATTCTGCTTGCAACATCTAGTCTGTACAAACAATTAGATATTGAGTGTTCCTGCCCTTCGTTTATGAGACAGTTTCTGCAAAATGAGTTGCTCAAATTGGACTTACTTTAAAGATGGGCACTTTTTAAAAAAGTCTTGTTTAATACTTACGCAATGCCCTCTAAATCAGGCCAAAAAATGTTTGTTGCTGTCTTAGTTAGGTTTCTGCTGCTGTGATAAAACACCACAAAAAGCAACTTAAGAAAGAAATGTTTTATTTCAGCTTTTAGTCCAGGATGAAGGGAGTTTGGGGCAGGAATTTAAGGCAGGAGCTGATGCCGAGACCGTTTACTGCCTTGCCCGTTATGGCTTGCTCAGCCTGCGTTCTTACAGAACCCAGGACCACCTGCCCAGGGGTGGCACCACCCACAAAGGGTCAGGCCAGCCCACATCAATCACTAATCAAGACAATGCTCTACACACTTACCTACAGGCAGTCAGATGGAGGTATTTTCTCACTTGAAGCTCCTTTTCCTAAATAACACTAGCTTTTGTCAAGTTGACACAAAACCAAGCAGGCCAGTCATTATTGACTTAATTTGCACTTCTTTTAAGATTAGCTTCATGTGAGCTTTTCCCCCTCATGTTTATTGGCTGCTTGGCATTTCTTCCTCTATAAGCTGTGTGGAATCATATTGCTCAAATGGGACCGAGAGCAGCTTGTCGTTCAGAGCTTGTAACGGCTGTGGCTGGCCGCCTCACTTGCATTAGGTGGACACCCAAAGGCAGGCCGGGGACTTGAGAGATTTTCTAGCAGAAGAAATGGAAGCTTCTCCATTCTGGTGTGCCATGGTTGGAAATTACTGGCCCAAAAATTCTGAGAAAGACTAACTAGCAGCCCAGTGCCCTACGTCGTTGGCTTGGGCAGCTAATTTGGCTTTTCTTGGTTCCTCCTAAGTAGAAGCTGGGGAGGCTTTGCCATTTGCCAATCAAGTTCTAGATGTGTGAGGCCAGTGGCTGCAGATTACAGTTTTGCTTCCTGGATATTTTTGCCACAGGGCTGTGAATTTAAGTGCTGTAGTTACACAGCCTGGTTACCGCCCATTAGCATAGCTGGTCTCCTGTTAAAGTGGCTCAGTGCCTGATTTTTCACTTTCAGTGGTGGGAAAACAGTATGCACTCAGTAGAAGCTGGGTTTTGTGCTTTGAATATGGCAGCTTTCCGGGCTAGTAATATGTGATACAGTGCCCCGAGGCAACGATAGGCAGCCTCACTTCATACATGACTATGAAAGCCAAACAGGGGAAAGGTTGTGATGTTAAGCAAAAAAAGATCTATAGGTGTGTGTGTGTGTGTGTGTGTGTGTGTGTGTGTGTGTGCGCGCGCGCGCGTGCGCGCACGCGTGTGCGTGCATGCGTACGTGCACATGTGTGCATGTATGCATCTGAACCTGTGTTTGCATGTATAAAGGTCAGAAGAACCTCCAGTGTCATTTCTGTTACACTTTTATGTAAGATAGGGTCTCTTATTGGCCTAGAATTTTTCCAGCCCGACTACTGGGTGGCTAATGAGCCCATGAGACTTGCCTGCATGTTATCTCCGTCTCCCATCTTGCCATCCGTGGGATGAAAAGCATGAGTCATCATCTATGGCTTTTCACACGGATTCTGGGAGTCCGAACTCAGTCCTCATGTCTGCAAGGCAAACGCTCACTGGTGAAGCCGTCTTCCTAGCTCCTTGATGCATTTTCCATTTCTGACATTTCAATTTAGAGTGTTGCTCTATTGCCTTTACCCCACTGTGAGTTGAGGAGCCTTTGGGTATTAGCTCTCAGTCCCTCCGTTCTGTCTTCCTTTGTCACGCCTTTATTTTTGCTCAGTTATTGATTTTTTTTCCTCCTAGCTGGAACACTTGCCTCTGGGATTTTATTACACAATTAAGGGAAGGAAAATTATGTGCTAGCTTGGGATAGACTGTTCAAAACCAGAGTGCAGGTGAACACCTCTCTTCTGCAACGTAGCAAGGTTGTTCTGTTTAATAAAGAGAATTTAAACCTTTTAAAATAACAAGGTTCTGGGGAGGCTGGAGAGTTGGCTCAGTGGCTAAGAGCACTGACTGCTCTTCCAGAGGTCCCGAGTTCAATTCCCAGCAACCACATGGTGGCCCACAACCATCTATAATGTGATCTATGTGCACTGTATACACAATAAATAAGTCTTTTAAAAAAATAAAAAGATCTGTAGAGGCAAAAGCAAGCCTGTTTTGTCCCCGTAGGAGTCATGTAACTGAGAGCAGAATTTGTGAAGACTGTGAAGTGGAATAGAATGAGATCCCATGGCTGCCTTGTCCTCTCCTTGCACACACAGATGGACAGGCTCACTGGCCAGTGCCATCCTGCGCACCGGAGAGTCTCCCCAGAGGCTTGCCTAGTACGAGATTGAAAACTCCAGTTTTGACAAGAATGGCTCCAGATGCTAGTATTTAAATCCCGCATGCTATACACACAGTAGGTCAATAAATCAGGAGCCCCACAGCTGTTCCAGTGTCTAGAACCATTAGGCCCCGTGAGTGAGGCACACAGCCGGGAGGAGATGGAGTGCACAGAAGGCTCCTTGAGAAACAAAATTCCCTTATGTGCGTCTGGGTCAGCTGTGGGTAGCTGATCTCATAAAGGATATTTTATGAACCCGAATAATAAGAAATTATATAAATATACATAACAAGCCTCCACAAATACATATGGAAGGAATAAAGAACCGCTAAGTTATGGTGAAATAAGTGAACTGAAGGGTTCATTCAGCCTTTTATTAAACCGTGAGAGAGAACTTTGTGTATTTATGATGTCATCTTGATGTTGAAGGGGGTTTAGATCTCTGAACAAGGATTGCTTGGGCTGAACCTCAAGGATAAAAACTATTTGAGAGGGTTTGGGGTCAAAACGAGGGTGCAGGCTGTTCTACTTTCCTTTCCTGTGGCTATAGTAAAACCCTGACCAAAAAGCAAGTTGAGGGAGGAAAGGGCACATTTCAGCCTACACCTCCAGGTCACACTGTCACTTGAGGGAAGTCAAGGCAGGAACCTGCAGCAGGAACCATGAGGGATGGCTGCTTGAGGCTCGCCGTCCAGCTCATGCGTAGCTATTTTTCTTATAAAGCCCACACGTGCACCTGTGTGGGGATGGTGCTTCTCACAGTGGGGTTGGCCCCTCCCACATCAATCACCAATCAAGAAAATCTCTTACAATATGGCTACGGGTCAGTCTGACGATGGCAGTTGTCAGGCCGTATCCAGTCTTCCCAGCCAACTCCAGGTTGTGTCATGTTGACAACAAACCCACACATGGGTTAACTGCACACATGTGTTCACGATTTCACTTGTTCACTCGTTTGTTCTGCTGTGTGTTCAGTGTGTGCTAACCGAATGCCTGGCTTTATACATGGTTTGGAGGCTCAAATGCCAATGATCCAATCCGGTGGGCTTACAGTTTGGGAGAAAAGATGGAAATAAACTAGTAAGCAAATACATGGGGCAGGATGTAGGGCGCCTATGCAGTGAGAATTTTAAAATTTTGGTTTCTTAAAACAATGACAACACAGAAATATCCAGACACAGTGGTGCACGCCTATAATCCCAGCACTTGCAGAGGCAGAGGCAGGCAGTTTGAAGCCACCCTGGTCTACAAAGCCAATGTAGGACAGACAAGGCTACACAGTGAAACTCTGTCTTGAAAGAAAACCAAACCAAACTAAACCAAAAACCCCACAGAACTATAATACGAATGCTTTTGTTTTGATACCAGATGTGGGGATACGGGGCTGCTTTGTAGGAGCTGACTATGATTTGTCTCACGCTTTTGTTGGGGCGTGATTTTGCCAGCTGCAGACAGTATCTGTGATTGTGTGACGTTTGGAATTCTGGGGACTTTTCAGAGGGTGTGTCGATGCTAGGGCCCCCAAGAGGTGGTGTGGGTTACTGTTGGTTGCTTTGTTAAGTTTGTTAAGTAGCTGTGTGCAGAGACAAGACAACAAGAAGAAATTAGATCTCTTGACAGAGATCAAACTTGCCCCCCCCCACAGGAGCCCGACACCCCTAAACAGCAGGGAGTAATCTAACAATCATGGTGACCCCCTTTTGACCTCTAAATTTATTCAGGAATCCCCTTTCCTCTCTATCCTCCTTTCTCTCCTAACTGGTGATTGGGGGTGGGGGTGGGGGGAGATAAAGGGTGGGGAAAAAGAAGAACTTACAAAGTAGCAAAATTCTGGTCACCCGCCCACCTACAATCCTAGTATTCAGGAAACTGGGGTGAAGAATCCAGTCCGTCTGGACCACGGAGCAAAATAAATAAATGTCTCAAAATAAAATGAATATGTAATTACTGCGTGTGAAAACGAATAAAACAAAAGAAGTGCATTCTCTGTCTGATGGCCAGAATAATGAACTAGAAAGATGGACGGGAAAAACACCTGTGACATCTGTGGTGGTTAATTTTAGGTCGACCTGGTTGGGCTGAGGGATGTGTAGATAGCTGGCAAACGCTGTTTCAGATCGTGTCTGTACAAGTGCTTCTGGAAGAGTTTAGAATTTGAGCTGGTGCCCCTCCCCAGTGTGATGGGTACCATTCAACCCCTGGAACCCTGAAGAGAAGGCATGTGAAGGCAGGGTGAATTCACTCTGAGCTGGGCTAGCTACCTCTCAACTTAGACGTCAGAGATCAGATCCTGGTCTGGGAGTTTTGTGGTGCAGGCTGCCACATATAGCATCAGGAACCATTCCCTCCCCCCCTCCCCCCACAATTCTCAGGCCTTCTAACTTGGATGAAATTTCATTAGTGGTTTCCCTGGTGCCCCAGCTTGTAGACAATGTGCCGTGAAACTTCTCGGCCTCTGTAACATGGTCTAGCTCTCAGGATCAATCTTTTCTTGTATGTATTTGTCTACGCCCTCCTGATTCTCTGTCCTTAAAAATTACCTTGAATTATGTGCATGGCTGAGGCTGAATGGCCATGTGCAGGTGAGAGCGAGTGCTTGCAGAGGCCAGAAGAGAATGACTGATCCCTGTCAGAGCCGCAATTACAGGCAGTCGTGAGCCACCCGATGTGGGTACTGAGAACCGAACACGAGTCCTCCACAAAACAAACAAACAAACAAACAAAAAAGTATATGCTCTCAGCTACTAAGTAACCTTTCTAGCCTCTGATTTTATTTATTGGTAAACCTTGACTAATACATCTTTCAGCAAGGCATACTGAGGCTTAGAAAACTGCTGCTCATTTATGTGAACTTCACATTCAACTAGACATGTGTATTTTGTCCGAAAGCTCTCCATCCGTATGAGTTGGCCGTATGATGTGATCTGGTCATGCTCATCAGCAAACACAGAGCAAGCAAAGGCTCAGATGCACTGAGACGTAAAGCATCTGTTTTCGTAACCCTATAGCCGTCCCAGTGCTATGACACCCTGTTAGAGAAACATTCTCCAGCTATGACCAACGTCTGGACAATCAGCCCATCATACGAGATGGGTAAATGGAACCTGGCTGTCGCCCAGCAGCCAGCTGACTAGGAGCTGGCCATAGATGCCAAAGGCCCTCCAGTGCCCACTGGATTGGGTTGAACTTCTATTTTGTACCTGCAATAGACATGGATTTCTCTGAGTTTGGGAGACTGGGGAGTCCATGAAGAAGGCACCAGCAGATTCAGAACCTGGTGTGTAGGTGGTCCTTCATCCTATGTCCTTTCTGCTGTAGAGGGCAAGACAGTTTTCTGGAACCATCTTTTTGTAAATTCACTGATCTCCATGGTGAGGGAGCTGCCCCTCTGATCGCATCACCTTCCGGAAGCCCTGCCCCCTAACCCCAGGCACTGGTGATCTAGTTTCTAAATGTGAGTTTGGTGGTATAACCCTTCAGGTGGAAGCAACTTCTGTGTTTCCTTTTGGAATTCATACCCTTCTCTTTCAAAAGCACGCGCTGATTCCATTCTTACATTTTGGAGGATTAATACTTTTTGTTCCAGTCAAAGTGTTGGGTATATGTACAGAGCGGAAGGAACCAAAGGCGTCAAGTTTAAATTGTCAGGAAGAAAATTGGACCAAAACGAGGATTTCATACCCATATATTTTGCCCCCTTTCTTCATCAGAACACAAACCGAGGGACATCCTGAGGACAGGAAGGTCTCAGATCTAGCTTGTCCCACCTGCAGCCTATGGTACTGTGACTATTTCAGGTAGCTGATCCTACTTGCGAACTTAAAAGCATGTTTTTAGATGGTGAGCCATTTAATAAAGCAGTAGAAGTTACCTCTAACTGGACAAAAAGGGGAGAGTCCACAGAGACAATTAAATAGCTCGGGGAAAACAGTTCTGAGCTGTATTCCTCTGGGAGCCCATGAGTTTATCAGACATCAGCACCCAAGGAGGCCAGACCTGGGACGGGTGAGACAGCCCAGAGCATCAACAATAACAAAATGCCAGGACCTGTTCCAAGTGGGCAGGTGGGTCAGATAACTCATAAGGAAAAACAGGAAAACAGAAGGCTCCCCTCTATTGTCCACGTGCCCAGCCTTCCATATTGGAAGACAGACTTTTAAATATGTATCATCGCGCCAGTAAATATGGCAAGCTTGCTAATAACTGCAATTCAGCAGTCACTACTCCAAATGCATGCATCGCGAATGCCATCACTATAATCAGATTAACGGCTGCCCTTCACATCCTGCTTTGAATAATCAATCATTCAGGCTCTTTTGTCAACCTGGCAAGTGTAAGAAGAAGTTTCTTCAGCATGTTTTCCTCTGTGTAGGTGACTTGGCACAGTAAGGTTTCTAAGGTGTTCCGTTTCGGGGTTTCACCAGGATTTTCGTGCTACGTCTCATTATTCCTTATGGCAATTTGTACCTTTTCTGAGAACAATGCTACAATAGGTTAAATGTCATTGTTTTCAAAACTACTCGCACAGATTGTTAGCTGTTCCCTACCCTTCTGAATATTTGAATTCAAGTATCTGAGCAGTCGTCCACAATTCCATTATTCCTGGGGCTGATTCTTCTTGCCAATAAGCCTGAAAATGCCTTTTCAATAGCCAGATACCCACTCCTGTGAACAAAACTGTCTCTGCCCACTTGGAGCATTGGGCAACAGCTGGGATCTTTTGTAAATAAATTGAGATCTAGTGATGAATTTATTTGCTATTGTAGTTGCATTCAGGATAGAAAAGCCATTGAAACTCAACTGTGTTATCTTTTTTGTTTTTCTTTTTAAAGAGGACACACAATCAGGAGGGAGTAGAGGTGGACCTGGAATGAATTAAGAGGAGGGGTAGAAAGGATAAATATATTAAATGTATGCATGCATGAAATTCTTTAAAAATTAATATTATATTTTAAAAGGAACAGCCACACAAGACCCTCTCAAACAAAACAAATGCAAACAAGCAAAACAGAACAAACAAACAAAAACATCAAAACTATTGGATTATATTTTTGAAACACTGGAGTTTTTGCTTGTTTGTTTTTGTGTTGACCAGAATAAGAAAAATCTAGGTGGGACAGGAATGCTCAGCTGTTTTTTACAGAAATCTTGGTTCAGCCAATGAGAACTCAGGCAGAAGTACAAATGTCCTTACATACAATTCTGTGCTCTGTTCTAAGTCACAGTCATCTCTGTTTTATACAAAACTACTCGCCCCTCTAGCCTTCTCTTAAAGTCTGCAAAGCCTTTGTAACTTCATCTAATTGTAATAAACCCAAAAGCCCATTCCACTAGTTTCTCCTGAGGCTGCACAGAGGAGAGTGGAAGCTCTTGGCAAACAGATCCCAACACTTTGCAAGGTGAATACTTCTTACTCCTAAGTAGAAGCTTCCTATTTTCTCTAAGCTTCTAATTTTCTTTTGATACTGTGGGTTTGGTACACTGGTTTCTGGAAGCTCTCCTGCAAAGCCCGTCCATCCACTTGCCATCCCTTCCCCTGACGCCTAGGGATGAATCACGAGCCAGATTTGCAGCACTTTCTAGATGAGGTCTCCCTGTGCAGCCTAAGAGATGCATGACTTTTCCTCGGTAGATGTGAAAAATGTCTTTTCATCCAGGTAGATATCACTGATGACAGACCAAAGGAGAAAGAAGGACACCACTGGAGTCCAATCTAGTGAGCCAATGTTTTGCTGAGGTTCCTTGCAGAAGCCTAGTGAAAAGTTACTCACAGAAGCAAGGGTGGCTCAAAGGCAGCTGCATCAAAGAAAAGACCACACCAGCATGTATGAGACTTATACAAAGCTGCATCCTAGAGCATCACTATGACTTGCAGCAGCACAGAAGGAAGAAACTCTTATCTCTAACACTAACCCTAACCCCAACCATAACGCCAATCATAACCCTAACCCCAACTCGAATCCCAACCATAACCCCAACCCTAACCCTAACCCTAACCCTAATCCTAACCCTAACCTTAACCCTAACCCCTAACCCTAACCCTAACCCTAACCCTAACCCCTAACCCTAATCCTAACCTTAACCCTTAGGAAAGGACTTAATGAAATATTTAGGCTTCTAACTTTTCCCTTTATTCCATGGGTGCTTAGGAGCATCTCCCATCCCTCCAGGACAGAATGTTTCAACTCAGTGGGAATAGCTGTATACCACCAGCTGGTCTTACACTCTTCCCCTTCTCCTTAGCTTCTCCAGCTCTAGGATTCCAGGCTTGTACCTCCACACTTGGACCTAGAGTCACAATCATGATGCTTAGCCGCATTTTTATTATCACTAGTTAACTTGGTCTAAAGTCACATTTCTTCAAGCAGGCTACATGCATGCCTATAAAAGGCAAATGGTTCTTTTGTTGAATTATTTGTGTATTTGGTGGGGAACTATTGACCATCAATTTATATGAAGCACTGAGTCTGATGTTAGCAGGGAAGACTATAGCCCCTGACTGCCCAGACTCATTGACTGGCAGGAAAGTGCTGGCATCCTAATGAATAGAAACTACTCACCCACTAAAGACACACACACACACACACACACACAGATAGATCAGCTCTTTCCTGAAACAAAATACCTTTGAATTTCAGTAGCTTGATACAAGTGTTTGTTTCTATTTCTCCTAATTGAAAACAGCCTTCCATGGGTGACTCTGAGACCAGCATACTTCCTGGTTGAGGTCCTAACATCCATTAGGACTTAAATCTTATGTTTCCAGCTTACAGGCAGAAGACAGTGCAGTGGGCCCAGTGGGGGGTTACTATGACTCGGCTGGTGGGAAGAGCATTGTATCCCTGACCAGAAGTAATCATGGCCAGCTGAACCTCAGGAAAGCTGGGATGTATGGCCTACCTGCTTGTCAGAGGAAAGGGAAGTAAGTCGGTGAAAAGCTGGCTCATTTTTGGCCAAAGTCCTGATATTCCTAACATGACTTTCATGGACAAGAAAATGTTATTTGCATATTCTAACTATATCAGGGAAGATTTTTTATTAAGTAGTGCCTTGGAAATTATTTTAATCTTTAAGGGTCTTCATTGACCTAATCTTCAAACAGCAAACCAACCATTAAAAATGGGAAAATCATTCTTACTAAATTACTTTCATACCCCCAATTGTCATTTCATTGCTCATTTTGAGAAAATGACCGATGTCCCTTACCAAGTACTGTGGCTGCCGAACTTCAATCATAAAACATAAGCGTTTTTAGGAAAGACTAAAGAAATAACACAAATATCTGTTCAAAGTAGAAGAAAAAGAAGGACTTGCTTGAACTATTTTCAAATAGATTTTTAAGAGGGGGGAGGCTACAAACAAATACAAAAATAAGTTTTCCTGATATGGCTTCACTCTGACACTCTCCAACAGGGAGACAGTCTTAGAAACGTGTGATTAGGCAAGTTTGTCAGGACGCAGACAGCACCAGGGTGTGTTTACTCACTAGGGAGGTAATGACGTCACTAGTTGACACAGTCTGGAGATGGCTATTATGCATATGGGCCATCATTGATCACAGCGTTTCGTGGTACATGACTGTACCCTAATTAGTTTTCTTTTGCTGTGCAAAATATTACCACAGATGTAGCTTAAAACAATACAAACTTACTACTTCAGACTTTCTCACACAGCAACTTCCATGTTTTAAAGCCAGTAGCAATAATGGAGTATGACGTAGTCAAACCCAGGCATAGGACTGACAGCTCGTCATGTCTGGAGTGACAGCTCGTCGTGTCTGCATTCCAACCCATACTTAAGGGATCAGGAACCTCAGAAGCAGAAGTTGTCCTGGCAAGACGAGCAGTGCAGAGGGCACTAGAGGATGCCTTGATGAAACCTGTTACTTTACGTGCTAACCTAAAAATAACTTTGATAAAACATGTCAAAACAACTTACAGAAGTTGGCTTGCCACACTGCACTTTTGTTGTTGAACCATTAAGATGATGGCTAAATCCCTCTTCCCACGTGCAGGAGGGGCCGACAGTGGCGTGCCTCTGGAAAACAGAACGAGGAGACAGAAAGAGAACACAGGGATGCCTCTGCCTCTGTCCTGTCACTCCTGTTTGGACAACCCAATACCTGTTCAAGTGACGTCGTGAGAGGGATCTAGAAAAGCTGGCTCAAGCTGACCGGGGGAAGGGGTCCACAGACATACGGCAGTCATGCCCACTGCTGCTACAAGTGCAGGGCGGATCACAGCCTTGCCCTGACCTCTCCCCCGGGAAAGTTTGAGTCTAGTGAGCATCATCAACCTCAAGCACGCCAGGAGGATGGCTCACATGTTAGCGTTTGGCCTGCCTTGCAGTGTGGCAGTCATGAGACTAGTGAGTATTGCAAAAGAGAAAATCCAATTGTAGATCACCAGTTATGCGGAGGTGGCAGACGAATCCCAAATGTGCTTCCTCGGGAACAAGGTCTAGGGGCATTTCCGGGTTAGAGAATCACGGCTGAGAGCCTGAAGAGAGGGCTCGGTGGTTAAGAGCACAGAGACGCTGGGTTGACCCTTAAATCCCCACACTGAAGCTTACAGGGACCTGTTACTCTGGCCGCAGGGAATCTGAGGGCCCCTTCCAGGCTCCACGGCTTTCTGTACACATTTTGTAGGGCACAAAATGTCACACAGGCAGGGGCCATATATGAAGGAGAGATGAACCTGTTTTTGTTAGGATCCCAAGTGTGGGATCGGAACGGTCTTGTGAGAGAACAGGTGAGGTTAATCCACTAGAAGACAAACCCCCTTGTGAGGGAGCTTGATTGTTGCCAGCTGAAAAGATCTGTGAACAGACTCAGGGAGGAGATATATAAATGAGCCCAGAACAGGAGGCGGGGTTTTTGGAGACTTGGGATAGTGTTGGCTGTTCATCACTCCACTTTGAGACGCTTCTAGAGAGAACCGCTCTAGGGAAGGCTTCGGGGCTCCGGCTCCTGCTGAGGTTCCGGGTTCTGATTACTCCAGGTTCCAGCAGAAGAAATCCTGCTGATTACGCCAGGAGAATTGTTCCTCGGAACTGATATCCTTACGGGTTTGGTACTGTTATTCCTTAATCCTCTTTTCCTATTGTTTGGTTAGTCGGGTTATAAGGGACATACGCTCAGTTAATAAGTTCATAATAAAATATATTGGTTAAGAAAACTGAATCTACACGTATACATGTTACAACAATAAATTTTTAAAAGAAGTGGGATTGCTGCTGCTGAAGGAGTGGGGCAAAGCGATGGGAAATGAAGAATGAAACAAACAGTGGTTGGTTATGCACAATCACACGTCCTGGCTTTTCGTAGGATGCATGCTCAGAAAGAGGCATCATTACCACTCAGTGGGGTGGATTGTTTTGCCTTCTGGAGTCACAGTTCACCTATTAGACTCCGGGATAGGCTTTAGTGGAGACGTTCAACTGGTTTAGGTTTAATAAGGTTGTTTCCAAATCACATACAAAGAAACATACATACAACACCTTAACACATCACTTCCTCAGGGGTCACACACCACAGGCTCTCTCTGTACTTAAGCCCTGCTGTGTAGCTGAGTCACTGAGGGGTAAGTCCCCAAAGTCATGGGCGGGGGAGGGGAGGAGGGGGGTCGAAGGACAGAAAGCCATTACCCAAAAGCAAGCGAAACTAGTGGGTTCATCCAGATTTCCCCAGGAAATCATTCAGATTTTTGGCTGCTTCCTCAAGGCAAGGCATCCTAAGCCCTCATGACTGACACCTGAAAGACAAAGCAAAACAGTAGAATAAATCAACAGTCTCTGTGTCCACCTGTCACTTGACTGATGCTAGCCAAGAAATACCTCAAGCAGTCAGAGACCTCGCTCAATACCTTGGCTTCCTAGTCATGTGGTCCTGAAGTGCAATGATTTGTTTGAACTTTTTTTTTTTCATTTTATTTTAAGCACTTCTGCACGGTATCCCATTGAACTAGGCTGATCTTAGAAAACGTTCGGCCTGGCCGCAGTTTGGCTATTTGTCCTATTCTCACCACTGTCCTGGTAGTGGATGGTACCAAGGGTAGAGTCAACTGTCCTCCCAGACACTGATTTGGGTGGGAGACAGGCTTTGGGCAGTGAATTAAGGAGGAATGAAATGGGCCTGTAACGTGAGGTATAGAGAGAAGGAGGTGATGAAGGACACAGATGCTCAGTGCTCATCCTTATGGAAATCAAAGACAGCACGGAGCGGACTCCCACCCGGGTGCCATGGGTGCAGGATCCTGCCACTCGCTACCCTTAGTTTGGATGGGAAAATGGCTCCTAAAAAAGATGGTGTCCGCTTCCTAGTGTAAGGCCCTCTCTCTCAGCCAGCCTGGGAACGTGACTCAGGCAAGCTTGGGAAAATGACCCAAAAAGAATTGAAGACCAGCTCAGCTTCAGTTTCTAAGATCAAGGTGGCCAACCGAGATAAACAATTTCAACTAAGATAAACAATTACCATCTGGAAATTCCCTAGAAACTCCCCAACACCCCTCCCTGCAATAGCCAGTAACATTTAGACAAGCACCCCTAGCGACCACCAGAGCCAATCCTAACATAGGGCACGTAGCCCCTCCTAACCTTTGCGGTTTTAGCCTTTAAAAAGTCTGTAACAGTGACTCGGGGTGCCTCCTCCCTCCTGAGTGAGTGAGTGAGGCCCCCTGACGCGCTTCAGCAATAAACCTTGTGCTTTTGCATCAACACTGTGGTTCTCGAGTGGCCTCTCGAGACGACTCCCCCCACCCGAGTGGACTCTAGGGTCCAACACTAGCACTTCTGACTAGCACTAATTGTGGGCCAGAAAATGTTCCAACATAGAAAACTAGTGTTTACAGGCAAACACTGTGGTCAGTGATTATTGGGGAACAGTATGTCACAGCACCCCACATCTGGAGACTGAAAATAGTCTCCGCTTCTGCTACAATACAACCTCATTAATGCCTTTGGTTTGTTTATGAATATGGAGACTACATTTTTAAAGTTTTCAGGACTGAGGAGACAGATTGGTGGGTAAAAGTGATTGTTGTTCAAGTATGGTGGCCTGAGTTCCGACCCCAGACAGCACTCTTGTCAAAAGTTGGGCATGGTGACACAGACCTGAAGGCTCAACCCTGGGAGGCAGAGACAGGAGAATCCCAGGGACTGAGTGGACAGTCAATTCTAGCGGACTGATGATCTCCAAGTCCAGAGAGAGACCCTGCCTCAAAACAGCACGGAGAACTATAGAGGAAGGCGTCATCTCTTACCTCATCCTCATGCTTTGACACACACACACGTTGTTGTGTTTGGGAGAGTGTTTGGTTTGGGGAGATTGTCTTGTTTTTTGAAACAAAGTGTTATTATAATAGTACAGATGGGCTTCAAACTTGCCATCCGTTTCCCTAGTGCTGGGATTACAAATGTGCACCACCGTGAGCAGATGGCTTAACAGCAACTATTAGTGAGTTATTCTGGCTGAAGGAAGTGCTTCTAGAATTGCCAATGGGACCAGTTTAGAATCAACAAATAGGAGTCCTTTCGAGAATACACCGCCACCACAGTGGGAGATGCACCTCAGAGCTCCTGTTTTAATTGCACAGAAGTGATAAGGGCTTGAGCAAAGCCTGTATTTGATTCTGAAGACAGCAGAGCAATGCTGTGGGGGAGTGACCGAGGGGCTAGTGGCCTCTGTGGGTCTCCTCCTAGGACACTGATTCCTGACCCTGGGCTGTACAAGGTGGGGTGGGGAGGACCCCCAAGCTCTTTCTCCACAACCTGCCAATCCAGGTAAGGCACAAGTAAGTACATACAGCTGTCAAGGCAAATCCTGGCTGCTAAGTAGGAACAAAATAAGGCTGTCAGTCATCCTGCCTGAGTGAACCATGGCCCCCAATGTACCACAGGCACAAAACGTCATGGTGTCATTGCCTGATAAAGTCCACTGCCGTCCCCTACACAATCCCCACCTAGTCTTTAGACACCTCTGTCATCTGCACTGCCATGGTCTTGGGGTCAGCTGTTCCTTGCCATTCTTTTAAAGATGTTCTCCGTTGACCTTAAGCAATAACGTGGAGTTACAAAAGTTGTCTCTATGATGGACATCACAAAAGCGTTTCCCAGGGCGGAGTGCTGGCCCTAGTGTACCTCTTCTCTCCCCAGTTTGCACAGCATCCTGAACCCAGGGCGCGTTTTGCAAACCACCATGATGGATGAGTTCTGTAGGCAAGTCCAAGGCTCCAGCTGGTGCTCCGTTTTTAAGTTAATAAAATTACTTGCCAGAGAAAATACAGAATGCTATTTTGGTTGGAAGCAGCCTTGTTGCCCAGTCCAAAGGCAACAGTGAAGTTACACTGAAGAGAATCACTGGGAGAGGGGCATCTGCGACCTTTACGCTAATGAACACATGACAGATAAGTCAGAGTCACCTAAGCAGAAGCCTGGACCTGCCAGCAGGTTCAAAATCTAGAGCCTAGAAGCAGCCAAAAATAAATTCCACCCAGACAGTACTTGGCTTATCTGGCTTCGGGTCTTGATCAGTCATTAAGTTTCCTCAGAGTCAAACAAGTCTCCTCATTATGATGTTTCCATAAAACCAGCTTCCTGTTGCTCTGAGAATGGCGGATAATGGCCCCTGATATGTGGAAATTTGAATGCAAACTGATAAAAATCAGAATTTCTGCATGCGATGGATATTAAAAATACCAAACTTTTATGATTTTTGAATGTTAAGCAGCATCCCCAGGGCCGAGGTGACCCCGAAGCGTGTGATACGGTGAGCAGAAGAAAGGCAGGGCAAATGCCCCCACATCTCGCATCTTTAATAATTTGCCTGTTCGGCCTACAACCGGTGTGGTCTGTTCACACGCAGCCCACCCAGCCCCAGTTGTTGGCGTAAATAGCTCACTGGCAATAGTTTTCCAAGGGCTTTTTGTCAATCCGTGGTCAATCTCCCTTCACAGAGCTTCACAAGAGAGGTGGTTCAGGCAACCAACTTCCATTTGGGGGATCTCTCCCGCCACGGTTAATCTAAACTCAAGAACAAAAGCATTCATATTTGTCCCTTTATGGCAAGGATTACCACCGCTGAAGTCTTTATTAGCTGCTTGTCACTTTCTTCGTTACTTAATCTCTTTCTCTTATTCAATGGGCCCCTTATTTTCTTTCCTGTAAGAAACAGGAGACCTCCCCAACCTCCTTTTAAAGAAAAAGGCCAGCTCAGCTTGACCACCTGGCTGGGCGGGGGACACTAACCACCCAGCACCCTGCCAGCAGCCAGCTGTGACATTATGCGCAGCCAGCTTTGTTAAGGCCTTGCTTGTAGGATTGTAGGATTGTAGGATTGTTGACAGCCACCCCCTACCCTGCCAATGTCCCGGTCTGATTGTCTTCAACTTTTCTTGTTCAGTGCTGTTTTGCACATTATTAAGCACGGGGAGTCTGTTAATCACAGTTCACGTCCTGTGTAAGGCCACACAGGGGAGGCGGTGATGGGTGGGGAGGCCCGCTGGCAGGGCTGAATGTCTTGGGAGGGGTGGCCTATTCAAACCCCTAACGAGATCATTACCAGTAACTAAATACAAACCTGGCCTCCTGACCCTCTGGGGATGGGGAAGAGGGACAGCGAGGCCTCTATGGTGTCTCAAAATCCTGCTTAGCTGCCTTCCAGCCAGAAGTTAAACCTGAGGTGAAAGGGTCCCTATCTCTCTTCCGGATTCCCCAACTCTGAAGCCTGGGCTATCTACGCAACACCCCCTGGTGGGCGTTGCCCTCTGTCTGCCCCGCCCAGCTCTTCAGAGAACTCTGTTGGAACTACTTTCTGGGACCACCTGGGAGCTGGCTTTGCGGTGGTCCCACCCTCGCCAGCCTTCTCACAACTCCCAGCAGAGCCTGAAAGTGACTCGAGTAACCCATGTAACCTGTAGTCTGTCCACCAGGCCAGGCGCTGCCCCAGACTAGCTAAGTAAGGCAGGCAGCGGTGAGGGCTTAGTATTGTTGCTTAGGAACGTCCAGCCTCCTTGGGGTAGCCTGGAATTTTATCAGTGCTCACTGAGCCTGCAGAGGCTGGGACTCACACTCACAAACAACAGGTAAGTGGGTGTGTGAACATGTGTGACGACAGCGTGTGAGCCTTCTATGAAGGCTAGTCTGTGTTTGTGTGAGTGTGCAAATATGTGCGTAAATATTTTATGCGTTAGAGTTGGGAGAGTATGTGTGACTGTGTGTACACATGTGAGTGTAGTGGCGTGCTTATGAGTCAATGGGTGCAGCTATGGCTGTGGACGTCTCTGAGAACATACAAACATCATGTTAGTGTGTATGTGAGCAATGACATGTTAGTGTGTATGTGAGCAATGACATGTTAGTGTGTATGTGAGCATATGTGTATGAGTGAGTGTGGTGTAAAGATAGGGGGCATCTGTATGTATATGAACTTACTACATGTATGAAAATATGATTAAGTGATCATGTAGAAGCATGTGTGTGCATTAAGAGCACCTGCTTATGTGTGAATATGTGCATGTCTGCATCTATCAGTGTGTATGTGTGTGTTTCTATGTGCGTGCCAAGCAGGGAAAGGTCACCTCGGTTACTGGACATCCAGCAAAAAAGGACCCATGGGGCCTTTCTGGATGATGACATGGCTCTCAGTGAGGTGTCAGGAATTCATATCCCTGTAAAGATGGAGCCTGGAGACCGACTGGGTCCTATTAGCTACACAGTTTCTTTTTTCTTTTTCAGAAGAACCTATGATAGTCTAAGCAAAGAAACATTTTAAGTCACAAAGAAATCCATTTCTACTGTTTAAAGCTATGTGTTCTGATAGAGTCCCAAGCCAGGCCCTAGTAGAACACCCACATTCCTTCTCACATTCCTTGAGGAAGCGAGGGCTGCTATAACAGCAGTGTGCTCACATCCGTTCTTCAGGTTAAAATGCAATGCTGACCTAATGGGACAGAGCCTTTCTGGTGTGTTTCGGTTCTCTTTCCCGTTAAAGCAAACACCTCCTTTGAAGACATACCATGACAGAGCGTTTCCACAATGCCTAAAGACCTCCCAGAAAAATGTCCCTTACTGAGGTCCCTGTATTTTAACTGTCACTATATCCAGAGGGACCCAGGGACTTTTAATGATACATTTAAGCCCTGTTGTAGTTGAACAATAATAATCCATGGAACAGGGCTGGAGAGATGGCTCAGAGGTTAAGATCACTGGCTGCTCTTTCAAAGGTCCTGAGTTCAATTCCCAGCAACCACATGGATGCCGTCTTCTGTTGTGCAAGCATACACGCAGGCAGAACACTGTGCACATTTTTCATCCATGAAACTTTTAATATGAGGAGAAAAGGGAGTGTGGGTGGGAGGGAAGTGCTGGAGGCCAAAGTACACAGGTGCAGGTGGAGCTGCTGGCCTTCCCTGCACAGACCCCAGCCAGACACCAGAGCCTGAGCTCTCACGCTGTAGCCAGTGAATGTTTGATAATACTCTATTTAAAAAAAAAATCAAAGGATGTAGACTTGTGCTTGAATGTTTCCTTTCTTTTCCTTCCCAGTTTGAAAGACTGCTACCATTCTCTCAGGCTCCCACAGGGGTGGGGTGAATGGAAGTAGGCCTTTTACGTGGCAAAGGCACACAGTGTTGTGACCCTGCCTCTATCACTTCTGATCAGAGAGAGGTGGTCTCCCCTTCCCTCTTTCCATTCTCTTTCCACACCCTTGTTTTCCTTCTTCCTCCCTTCCTCCCTTCCTCTCTTCTTGTGGGGCAGGAATGAGCCTCAGGCCACCCACACACACAGGTGGCAGCAAACGAGTGGCTATGTCGTCTCCATTCGCTCAGTGTTCCTCTCACCTTGAGTGGACTGGTGTGCTGAGAAGATGTCCAAACCAATCTAAACCTGACTGAGTCTCCCTTAGTGACATGTGGCTTAGAGACCCTGGAACAGCAGAGGTGTTGCTCTACAGTCCCTGGTGATCGCAGTCAGCCTCCTGCCTCAGAAAAAAGTCTGAAATATTCATCCTACGGCTCACCCAAAGCAAGGCTCTTTGGAATTGAGGACACCCCCAGTGTGCTGGCTACTGTGATGCCTGGCCAAGCCTTCAGTCTATGGAGGGAAGGGAAAGGCACCTTGTGTTTTCAATGGGGGACTAAATTAAGCAGAACTCAAACCTTAAACCTTTCCTTCCTTGAGCTTAAACAACAGAGGTGCTTCAAAGAGTTCCATCAACCCAGAGGAGCTTCCTCCCAGGGACCTGGGAAAGCGGCATCATTCTTAATGGCTAATGGCATGTGTTTCTAATTAATTCTTCATTTTATTTTATGTGTATTGGTGTTTTGTCTGCATGTTTGTCTGTGAACCATGGACACCGCAGAAGCCAGAAAAGGATTTCAGATTCAGATAGCCGCTAGCTTCCATGTGGGTACTGGGAATCAAACCTAGTCCACTGGAAGAGCAGCCAGTGCCCTTGACCACTTAGCCATCTCTCCAACCCATAGTGGCATTTTAAAAAATCAGGGTTACAGCCGGGCGTGGTGGCGCACGCCTTTAATCCCAGCACTCGGGAGGCAGAGGCTGGCGGATCGCTGTGAGTTCGAAGCCAGCCTGGTCTACAAAGTGAGTCCAGGACAGCCAAGGCTACACAGAGAGACCCTGTCTCGAAAAACCAAAAAAAAAAAAAAAAAAAAAAATCAGGGTTACTTCCTCTCAGAGTTGCCTGGCAACCTCTGAGGTAGCAGCTAAGCCAGGACAGATAAGGTAGAAAGTAAAGGTTTTTCATTATACCCCTTTTAAGTTTTATCATTAGGTGAAAGACTTTTCATGATGAAAAGAACACATTTTCAAGTTCATGGAACCTGAATAGAATTTGGCCCATCTTTTTAAGGATGCAGCTTTATTGAGGTGGGTCTGCTGTTTTGTAGCATTCTTCTTCTTCTTCTTCTTCTTCTTCTTCTTCTTCTTCTTCTTCTTCTTCTTCTTCTTCTTATTTTTCTTCTTCTTCTTCTTTGTTTGTTTGGTTTTTTGTTTTGTTTTTGTTTGGTTTGGTTTTTTAGCACACTTCTTCTTGTTGTTGTTCTTTGTTTGTTTGTTTGTTTGGTTGGTTTTTGTTTGGTTTGGTTTTGTAGCACACTTCTTCTTACCCTCGTTATTTAGTTGGTTGTCTTTCCATTTCTCAAACAACCCAAGGTTGGTTCTGTCCCGGGGCCTTTGCATTTGCTCATTTCCTCCAGATCCTCCCATGATTATTTTCCCACTTAACCTTTATCCCAAATGCCTCCTGTGTGAGGCAGACGTCCCATCTAGCATGAGTCGCCCTGGGCCTACCCTGCCAACCTGGAAACACTTTCCAGTGTTTAGCTCTGTCTCGTCTCCCTGTTCATGTTCTTTCTCTAGGAGAGCCTTGACCCTAATTCTCCTGGAGCAATTAATTGTGCTGGGCACATAACAGGCACCCAAGAAGTATCTATTGGAAGAACTCCAATTGGAGGGTAAGGAGAACATGTTGATGCTCTTACTTAGTGTCTCTTTAGACTGTTCTTTCCCTTTAGAATTTTGTTTTGTGGTGGAATCATTTTAGTATGCTTGATTTATAGCCATGGATATATATATATATATTCTGTAAAGGGCTAAAGAGATAACTTACTGGTCTTCAGCTCCCACTGCCCACTTAGGCAGCTTTCAGCTGCTGCAACTTCAGCTCCAGAAATTCTGACAGCCTTTTCCAGCTTCTGTGGCACCTGTACGTGTACACACATACACACACACACACACACACACACACACACACACACACACACACAATAAATGTTATAAATTTTCAAATTATTTATATACAGGGCTGGAGCATATGTCTGCTGATTAAATGCATCCCTGACATGCACAATGCCCTGGGGTTTTGTTTTTTTTTCCTTCAGTGTTGAGAAGTGTGCTGGTGCAGACCTGCAAATCTAGCTCTCAGAAGGGACAGGAGAATCAAAGTTCACCCTAGAAGTTCAAGGTCATCCTCAACTACATAGGGAGGTGGGAGCCAGCCTGGACTACATGAGGCCCTGCCTATATACGCTTGGGTACTCTGTGTCACTCTTCATTAGCAAGCAAATGCCTGCTGTGGTCTTTAGCCCCTGTTTATTATCCACAACACTAAACCCACTTCAAGTTGCTCCTATGCTGAGAACCCGTAAGAACATTTTCTGTAAGCGCGTTGAAGGGTCATTTAAAAAGCTCAATCCTGCCAGGTTTCTCCTCATCTCTCCAGGGTTCTTTTTGCACAGAAGTGCCCTTGCGCGTGCTGAGGAGGCTCCCATGGAGGGAAAGCACTCTAGGCTGCGGCAGGTCTGGGTTTGCCAGCCATCCCTTCGCTCTTGTGCTGCTTCTACTCAGCTGAAGTGCAGTTGGCTCGCGTTTACCTTTCGCTTTAGGGTTTCTTCCATATAGCACATTGAAAGTCATCCTGAGAACACACATTTTAACATGGTTCAAAAGTTCACACCCCGCCCTCTCCACCCCATTCATATCCCATCATGCAGTTCCACAATGTTCCTCAGAGATCGTCAGTCTTGCTGAGTTCTCATTTATTCTGCTGTTACACGAACTAACACACAGTTTCTACTCGCTATCTCGTAAAAGAGAGATTCTAAAGATACTCTTTTTCAATTTTCTTTCCCACTGACGAGTGAAAACACGCTCCGCCTTGGTTCACATGTCATACACCTCAGCATTTCCACAGCTGCCTAGTGCCCCATTTATGGCTACATCACGGTTTATTGAAACATCTTCCTCTAAGTAGCTCTTACAGTACTGGAAGGTGCTATACAAGCTTCCAAGGGAGGGAAGCAACCAAAGTCCTACCCAGCTGTGATGCTTATGAACCAGAGCAACAGCATTGCAGGATAACGCTGAGAGTGCAATGCTGGCACCTGGATCTCGGCAGTAACCAACGGCTCTTTGATTGGATTTAAGACTTGATTAACAGGAAGGAAACCATGCCGGATGCTGGAAGCCTAGCCAACTGCCTGGGCCTAAGGACCGCATGCATCTTAAGAGATCTTACTGCTGCCACTAACTGCATTGCAAATATCTGTCCTTATAGCCACAGATAAGTGTAACTCTCCTCAAAGAAACTTCTCTTTGCAACAAAGACTACTACAGAAAACCACAACCAGTCAACATTCAGAGAACAACAGACAATAGATACCCAGCCACAGTTGATAAATCTACAACACAACAGAACCTGAGAGTCCAGGGACATCACAGAAGAGACGAGTGGGAAGATTGTAAAATCCAGAGGATGAGGAAGTCTGCTGGGAGATTGTGTCTCCAAGAAATGACAGGGCAGCTACACCCATGATACCCCAACAATATAGCTCACTAAACAAGACAGAAAGAAATACACTAACATAGAAGGAGGAAATCTTATAGAGCTTTACCCATAAACAAAGAAGTATAGGCAATTAAGTAGGGTTGGAGGCTGAAAAAAAGAAAACTTTCTCAGGAGTGAGCCCTCTAATTATCTACCCAATACCAAGTGGCCAACCTTGAAACCATATACATGCAAGTAATACTAAATGGACCCAGCAGGTTGTATTTATATATTTATGCATACATATGTGTATATATACACAGATAATATACACTATACATACAAACATACATATACACACATATATGTGTATATATGCATATATATGTGTATATGTGTGTGTGTTCCCCCATTCCAAGAGTCATAGCCATCTGAATTCTCATCAGTGTATGAACAGTGTCACAATGTTTTCTGTTTTTAAAGATATATCTATTACTTATACAGTTTCTGCCTTCATGTAAGCCAGACGAGGGCACCAGATCTCATTATAGATGGTTGTGAGCCATCATGTGGTTTCTGGGAATTGAACTCAAGACCCTTGGAAGAGCAGCCAGTGCTCTTACCCGCTGAGCCATCCCTCCATCCCTCACAATGTTTTCTAATCAGATAGGTAAATGGTGTGTCTGCTTTCCATTAGCAGGGATCTCGTCAGGATGATGTTGAGCAGGTTTCAGAACCTTGAAGAACTGTTGTAACAGCCTCTTCCTGAGCACTGTCTGCTCTTTCTCTTTCTCGTGTGCTAGGCAGTGCTGCTTTCTTCCCTTTCAGTCATTAAGTCTTTGGTGTAGAGAGGAGCGCTTGTGATGTATGTTGAAATATTTGTATTCCACCAGACAAACTTGTGAATATGTTTTATTCTGCTTGTATCTATCAGTCTTTTCCTCTGTTGCTTCTGGATTTTGAGGCACATTTAGAATTTTTCTCCTTGACACCGAGTTACAAGATATTTGATGTGTTTTTTAATACTTGTTTCTGTATCTTTTACTGCCCCCCCCCCCCGCCCTGACTCCTTGATATTATGCCTTGCCATGTAGCCCAGGGTAGCCTGGACCTCTGTGCACAGTTCACACGGAACTCAAACCATGATCCTTCTGCCTCAGCCTCACAAGTGCTAAGCATATGTTTCTCTTTTTTACTTTAGACTGTTTCACTTGCAACAGTTTTCTAGTATATGGCTGTCTTAGTTACTGTTCTATTGCTGTGAGGAGATGCCATGACCAAGGCAAGTTATACAATAAGTCATTTCACCGGGGGCTTGCTTACAGAGGGGCTATGATCATTATGTCAGAGAGCATGAGGCAGGCAGGCAGGCATGGAGGCATAGAGGCAGGCAGGCAGGCAGGCATGGAGGCAGGCAGACAGGCAGGCATGGAGGCAGGCAGACAGGCAGGCATGGAGGCAGGCAGGCAGGCAGGCATGGAGGCAGGCAGACAGGCAGGCATGGAGGCAGGCAGACAGGCAGGCATGGAGGCAGGCAGGCAGGCAGGCATGGAGGCAGGCAGGCAGACAGGCATGGAGGCATGGAGGCATGGAGGCAGTCAGGCAGGCACAGAGGCAGACAGGCATGGAGGCAGGCAGGCAGGCATGGAGGCAGGCAGACAGGCATGGAGGCAGGCAGGCAGGCAGGCAGGCAGGCATGGAGGCAGGCAGGCAGGCAGGCATGGAGACAGGTAGGCATGGAGGCAGGCAGGCATGGAGGCAGGCAGGCATGGAAGCAGGCAGGCAGGCAGGCAGACATGGTGTTGGAGCAATAGCTGAGAGCACACATCTGAGCAGCAAATTGCAGGAAGGAGAGAGCTGGAGACTCAGTCAGGCTTTTGAAACCTCAATGCCCACCCCCACCCCCCAGTGACAAACCTCCTCCAACATGGCCACACCTCCTAATACTTCCCAAAGAGTTCCACTGTGAACCAAACATTCAGATCTATGAGCCTATGGGACCATTCTCATGCAAACCACCACAATGATGGCTCTAATTTTATTTTTCCAAAATTATGGCTGTCTCAGTTTATTGATTGAAAGCCCTGTTTTTCTTTGTTTTTCATTCAGTATGTGTGTATGTGTGAGAGAGAGAAAGAGAAGGGGGGGCCAGCCTGGGCTATAATATGTTCAAAGCTAGCCTGAGCAATGTCAAAAAATGTTGTCTGAAAACACAAAGGCTATGGATGTGACTCCATAAAGAGCCCCTGCATAGCGTGTGCAAGGCCCTTGGTTTGATTCCCAGTACTGCAAATAAAACTACACAGAAAGCAGCACCCGGCCCTGAAGAACAGACGTGCAAATCTTCATGCTGTGACAGTGGCTGGTTGCACCTGAAGGGATCTGTAAGAGCAGGCCTTTGTTCAGGGTGTGAGCATCTCTGCACTTTCTGGGACATTGTCTGTCACTGTTGATGATCCACTTTGCAAGGACATCTCTGAAAGCATTGACAGTGGACACATTTGAAGAGGTAGTGATTTGGGCTAATTTTGCTACCCAAGTCTCCTCATAGGTCAGAATCTTCTTTCATGCTCTCCTCTAAATTCATCATGAAGAGTAACAAGGGCAGGAGAACCTCGTGTGCCTGAGGACATCACCAGATACGTTTTCTTCACTTATTTGTTTGTTTGTTTTGGACAACACTTCCTTTACCCTTGCTTGATTAGTATATTCACTTTGCAGAGGCAGAAGCTGGAGCTTGGACAGACTATGTTGCCCGATAAAGCCGTGCAGGAGATGCTGGAGTCACTGGCAGGGCAGGGTTGGCACCCAGCACCTACCCTTGCTCCCATCGTGCCCTCTCGCCCGTAACACCAGTTTTGAATTGTCAGTGGTGAGAAACAACGTCTGAGAAGCTTAGGGGGTCGAGTTTACACTTGCTTATTTCATGACTTGCAAAAGAAGCGATGGGGACCCATTTGATTCGCACCACAGTTCTGGTGCGAACTGAAAAGAAACGGACGGACGGGTTGAGCTGTCCCGATTGTATCTTTAGCAATAAATTCTGTAAGTTTTTTCAAAGGTAATGCAATGCTAAATAGGAAAGTGATTTTTCTAAGTAGAATGGGTGCTGGTTATCGATTTAAAATACAAACAGTATGAGCTGGCCACACTTTAAAAAATCCTGGGGTACAGCTGACTACCATTACATACAAAGTGTCCTCCTGCCTCCAGCATTCATTTGCCAGTCACATTGTCATTTAAAAGTAGTCATTTTGAAAGCAGTAATTCACTCTCTACAGTCCCTTCCTTAACACAATTTTCAGCCTGCAATTTAGATGATAGGAAAATTACAACCTCAGTGCACTATATTATGTGATATAAATGTTATTGCAATTAAGCCTGCTAGGAATACACACACACACACACACACACACACACACACACACGACCCAAATACACGTGGCCTGCATTTCAGTCTAACTGTTTCCTTCCTGTTCTAGTAGAATAGAGGCCCCAAAACAAATCTCAGTGAGAAATCGCGTGACCAGGTCTGAGCAGAACTGTAAAGGGTGGATAAGTCTGAGCTTTGCCTTTATTGGTCAGGACCCAGGCAGATAGAGGGGGCCTGTATCTCAGTGATGATTACCAAGCGGCCAGCTATTAAAGCTGGAACGGCAGAAGTGATCCAAAGCGCCTCCCCACACCTGCTCAAAGACAGCGGGGCTCCATGACTTGAGAGCCTCAGACGTCTCAGTTGTCCCCAAGGCGCTGAGAGTCCGCGGTGACTTTCCTGAGTCAGCAGATCAAAGTTTGTTCTAGGCTGTCAAGATGACGCCTCAGCTGCCCTCTGGAGAGGACACCTTCCCTCCCCACTTGTTCTTAACTCTGCTGTGTAAGCACCAGATTCTCGACATAGTCCTCCTGGCTCCAAAGCCTTCAAAGGCTCGCCTACTCGTTGCTGTACCTGGGGCTTAGCACGCCCCAACATACCTTCCACCTATATTTTTTGTGGGCATTCTTGGTCAGCTCATCCAGGAAGCCCGTTCCTCTAAAACCCCCACGGAGTGAGTCCCCATCTGTCTGTGTTCTGCCGAGGTCTTCGCTGAGTGTTGTACTTAATGCCGTTGCCAGTGATAGTGACTGCGTTTCATTGGATGCAGGGTTTCTCTGAGAGAATCATTGCTATTTCATTTCAGAGCTTGAATGAGGCAGGACCGATATCAGTCTCTGGAAAAGCAGACAGTGCTCTTAAACCTCTGAGCCACCTCTCCGGTCCTGTTTTGTTTTGTTTTGTTTTTAAAGTGTCTGTTACTCTTCTGGAGGACCTGAGTTGGCTCCCAGCACCCACGTCAGGCAGTTCACAGCCACCTATAACTCCAGTGCCAGGGGAATCGAATGTCTCTGTCCACTGTGGGCGCTCATATCCACACACACCACACACAGGCACAAATGTGTCTGCACTGAGTTACCAAAACAGAGAGGAATTATCATAGGTGGGAGGCCTTCTAGTCACACCCCATGGTCAGGAAGGGGACTCATAACTTGTAAGGGATGCTGGGAAACGTAGTCCTGCTGGGCCAAGTAGGACTCAGAAAAGAAGAGACAGCTTGGAGTAAGCTTGGGGTGTACCTCCAACAATGACTTTTATTTAAAAAAGAATTGCCATGCTTACAGCAAAAGGCAATATTTAAAGTCCCAAAAAAAGACAACTACGATGGTAATGATTTCCCCAGTGCTTCCTGGGTACCAGGCACTAGCTTCAGCATACATTGCTCTGTTTTCTAAAAATAAATTGCAATGTAGATATTATCTGGGTTATTCTTTTCCATGTTAAAAATCCTGAAGCGCAGAAGGAGAAACAATTTGTTTGGAGGTCACATAGGAGAGGAGAAATTCATATTTGTGCCTCAGCTGTCACGTCATCTT
The DNA here is from genome assembly GCF_964271855.1 of Acomys minous. Classification (NCBI taxonomy): domain Eukaryota; kingdom Metazoa; phylum Chordata; class Mammalia; order Rodentia; family Muridae; genus Acomys; species Acomys minous. The sequence continues at coordinate 3,206,271 of NC_140485.1, forward strand.
TCCTAAAAAGCTTAACCTTTGAGACACTCTTTACAACACGGGGAACTTGGGGAATGCAGCAATGCGCAGCCTGTTAGAGGGTAGGAAGATCTTCGGTGGCACACTCGATTAACCCCCTCGCTCTACAGCTGAGAAAACTGAGGGCACGGAAGAGAGGCAGTGCGTGGTTGACAGAGCCGCTCTGGTGTCCAGGCTTTCTCAATCCAGTGACAAGTTTAAAGCAGTTGTGAAACCAGTAAGATAACCAGTGGATGTATTGTTCAAAATTGTGCAAACTCTTCATTTTTAGAGTGGTTAAGCACATCTGGCCATGGTTGTCCTGGCTGGTTCTTGTCCACTTGACACACACACAGATGTATCTGAGAAGAGGCGATCGTAATTGTGAGAATGCCCCCATAAGACTGGCCTGTACCTTAGTTTGAGGGGGGATTTTCTTAGTTAGTAATTGATGTGGGAGGGGCCAGCCCATTGTGGGTGGTGCCACCCCTGGGCAGGTGGCACTAGGGTGCGTAAGAAAGCCGGCTGAGCAAGCCATGGGGAGGCAGCCAGTGAGCAGTGTTTTGTTCTGGTCTCTGCTTCAGTTCCCGCCCAGGCTCCAGCCCTGCCTTCATGGACGATGGTTTACAAACCATAAACTGAAATAAACTCTTTTTTCTCCCAGAGTTGCTCTTGGTCAGGGTGCTTTACTGCCGCAACGGACACCCTGACTGGCCTGATGATGGCCGCCAAACGGTTGCCTCCTTTGCTTTTGTTCTCTGCTGTATTTTTAATATAAGCCATATTTAATAAACTACCGACCCAAACACGGTAGAATAGTCCTACTAGTACCCTGCATTTGGGAGACTCAGATAGAAGGATGCCTTGAGTTCAAAGACACAGAGAGATAGGGGCGGAGACGGAGCACGTAAGATGGTGTGAAATGGCCTGACTCCCAGGCTCATTGGCCCGGCATGCATCTGTTTAGGTGAGACACTGAACCTCTGTGCTCCAACATGGCGACGAGCTCGGACTAGGGTTTAGACGGGGTCTAACAAGCAAGAGGCAAGGGGCCTGCTTGGTTCATGAAGATGCTTCCAGTTTTCATGAGAAGGCGGTGTCTTTTGTGCTCCGTTTTCTTACCACTCTGCCCTCCAACGCAAGGCAGGATTCGGGTCGCCGCCTTTTGACGTTGCTCCGTATGAAAGTGATTTTGAGAGGATTTGCCCCAAGCAAAGCAGAAAGGTACATGTATGAATATGCGTCTCTGCATCTTATTCTCTTATGGGTGAAACGGTCCTTTCATACCCCAGTCTGCCTGTGGTCGGATCAACTTTATATTACTTGTAAAAACCTCAGTTCATTTGTTTACCTTCCCCCCCCTCATCCTCAAGCTTTTCTGCCTTATCAAGTGGACTGACTATAAAATTCCTCTTCTTTCTACATGTTGTATAAGTACAACACATGCAGGCAAAAACACTGCAAGGAAGAAAGCAATGACACCAGGACAGAATCCTACACTGCCTCTGTTCTAGGTGCCTCTGTTCTTCCAACCCAGGAGTTATTTTAACATGACTTAAAGTAAAGCAGGTTTCCAATGCTTTGAGAAATGCTATTAATTCTGTAAATTAGCCCTGACTCACCTGTTTTGTCAATTAATCCGCTGGCACTGAGCTCATTTTGGATTCTGTTCAGAGTTGGAGGCACTCTGCGCCAGACAGAGAAGACGCGCACCGCCGGAATGACAGCCGGCTGGGGTTTATTAGCTCGCTAGGCAGTGTTTTCTGAGTGAGTGTACACCGTGTGAAAAGGCCCAATTTTGATAATGGATGTGCCTCTCTGAGCTTTTAATTCCATGTTTAATTGGGCACAAAATTCAGGCTCTCAGATTTTGCGGAGGTGCTGGGTAGAGTAATCAAGCCCGCAGGGTGATGAGCGAAGTGGGGCAGCCAGCTCTGACTCCACCACACCAAGCAAGCCCCCGACCGACGGCTATTGGCTTAAAGCAAGTGTTTTAATGAACAGGAAATTATGAGGAATTGTCTTGATCGGGCTAAGTGCCTCACTGACAAGGAAGGACGTTAGGAAAACAAAATGTTAGCAGAGGCTTCCTGACGCCAAGGTAGAGAAAGCTGGCACCTTTCAAGCCACTGAAGACCAGTGGGTGGTGACTTCCTCCTCCTCCTCCTCCTCCTCCTCCTCCTGCTCCTCCACCTCCTCCTCCTCCTGCTCCTTCTCCTCCTCTTCCTTCTCCTCTGCCTGAGCAGGATCTGGAGCCCACCCCCTTCACCGCTAGCTGAGAGGCCTTTCTGTAGCTCCAAGCACCAAGAAAGGGCCCAGACAAAACTCTCCTGGGCAGTACAGTCTTCCTGGAAAAAACAAAACAAAACAAAAACCACAGTCACCCTGTAGAGTTAGGATGGTGACTGGATCCATAACGTCTAACAAACTTCTTGCCACAAGCCATCAGTTGGGAAGCAGTACTTCCGCCTTGCTGACGTGTTAGTCTCTCTTCCCACTGTGGCTCTTTCTTGCCGACAGGGAAGGCGATGCTGAGACCACCCTGACTTCTCAGCAGCCTTTCTGAGGAGGAAATAGCTTCAGTAGGGTCTTGGCTCTGCGGGTTACACTTCTATCTGCAGCATCCTTTTTTTTTTCCTTTTGTTAAGGAATATATACATATTCCCTAGATATGTATATATGTGTATATATACTATATAACACATATGTGTGTATGTATTGTGTGGGGGCTACACACATACACACACATATATATCCTATGTATATTAGGGTTACTATATATTAGGGTTATACTACATTCACTGTTTTGTTTTGTTTTGATTTTCTTGAATCTATGAGTTTTTAGATGGGTGTTTCTAGTCTCCAAAACATTTGAGGAAATTTTGTCTGCCTTTTCATACATTACTAATTGTTGACTCAGTTAATTTTAGTCAGAAAAAAAGATCTCTAGCCTATTTATTATTTGAGACTTGAGACTGCTGAGCTATTCCATATATGCTTACTAGGGAAAGCTTATTTTCTACAGAGTGAGTGTCTGTGTGTGCTCTTAAAGCACACATGCTTGTTGACTTCCCTAGATAACTTTGTTGTGTTATCCTGAACAATTTTCACTTCACTTTGAGCTCTCTGCTTTGAGACAGTTGGGTACATCATACTTGCAATGTTGGCGCATGCTCCTTCACCAGCCTTTGCTTTATGTGTCTCATGGTGGGACCACTGGGATCGCTGTTTTCTTTTTCTTTTTCTTTTCTTTTCTTTTGGTTTTTTTGAGACAGGGTTTCTCTGTGTTAGCCTTGGATGTCCTGGACTTGCTTTGTAGACCGGGCTGGCCTTGAACTCACAGAGATCCGCCTGCCTCTGCCTCCCAAGTGCTGGGATTACAAGTGTCTGCCACCATGCCTGCCTTAGAATCACAGTTTTAAGAAAATTTGGACATATAATGGCATGTGTTTATGGGGTGGGTAACATGCAGTGCTCTGATACACATAAACAGAGTGTGACACTCTAAGCTGGCTAAGTGTTTTTCTGTGGCTTGTTTTAAATGTCTGCCAATGGTCCATGTGTTGAAGGAGTGGGTCCTTAGGTTGGTGCTATTGGGAGATGGGGAAAACCTGACGAGCTCAGCCTTAGGCAGAGGGCTTCCAGTCCTAAAGAGGTTCAGTGAGGTGTCAGCCATTTTCTTTTCTCTCCCGTGTCCTCCTGGCTCTAAGGTGAGCAGTTTGGCTCCAACACAGTTTCCCAGTCACCAAGGGCTGCTTCCCAGCAGGCTCAAAAGCGATCGATCCGAAAGATCCCAACTGAACCCCCCCCCAAACCCTCTCTGTTTTTCGTTTTAATTCTTTTAATCTATCAGCAGTAACTTATTAAGCATCATCCCCTTCCAGTATAAACCAAACCCAGTAAAAAATAAAAATAAAATGAACCATAAAACATGCGGAGCATGGACCCTGGGCTGGTGCACATCTGGGAGCAAGGTGGTGCACACCTTTAACACCAGCACCCAAGAGGCAGGAGCAAGCATATGTCTGTGAGTTCAAGGCCAGCGTGGTCTATATAGTAAGTTGTGGCAACATGGTCAGCCACCTCAAGGTCCTGCCCCACAACTGCCCCACCATGACAGACTGTACCCTCAAACTGTAAGCGAATACAACCCTTCCCCCCTAAGCTGTTTTGTCAGGTATGTGGTCATCTCAGCAACAAGGCAACAACTAATAGTCTGACCAGCATGTGTATCTGTTGATACATTGTAGTTAGAGTATGCAAAACCCTTTCTCCTGACCTTTAACACACACACACACACACACACACACACACACACACACACACATCATAATTATCAATAGTCACTCTTCTGTATAATGGAGCTTATTTCTTCTTCGTGATGCTAACTTAGTCTCTACCAACAACCTTCTCCTGTCTTTCCTTCCTCTATCCTCAGTATATGATTTTTTAAAAAAATCATACTTTCGGACACTTCCTTTATAAAAATATGTCACTTATGTCTTTTTCACAATGACATTTTCACTCTAAGTTTTATTTTTTCCTACGATGAAAACTGCCAATTTTATTCAACTCTTTTTAATATTTATTTTCATTTTGTATCAATGCATCTGTGAGGACTGTGCATTGCACATGAGAGCAGTTGCTCACAGAGACCAGAAGAGGGCGCCTGGCACCCAGGAGCTGAAGTTAGATGTGCTTGTAAACCACCTGCTGTGGGCACCTGCTGTAAACAGGATTCCAATCCTCAGAAAGAGCAGTATGAGTGCTTGTCTGCTGAGCCACTTCACCATATTCTTCTTTGCCTCCTCCTTATTGTTTGTTTGTTTGTTTGTTGTTTATGAGTTTTAAAAACAGGGTTTCTCCATATAACCGTTCTGGTTGTCCTAGAATTCATTTTATAGGCCAGACCAACTCACAAAGACCCACCTCCAGAGTGTGGGTATTAAAGGTGTGCACACCACACTCAGCTGCCTCATCATTTTTTTTTTAATCTTTTATTTTCAACCTTTCGGGGGTTTGTTTGTTTGGTTGGTTGGTTGGTTTGATTTTGTTTTTGTTTTTGTGGTTTTGTTTGTTTGGTTGGTTGGTTTTGGTTTTCAAGACAGGGTTTCTCTGTGTAGCATTGACTATCTTGGACTTGCTTTGTAGACCAGGCTGGCCTGGAACTCAAGTGATTGCCTGCCTCTGCCTTCCAAGTGCTGGGATTAAAGGCCTTTCTATGCCCCTTTGCGATTAAACTCATCTGATTTCTTTTCCTTTTCCAAAATTCACAAAGGTCATCACCCAGTTGAGAACTTAGCCTGAAATGTTTTCGAAAGAAAAACCATTCATTGCTAGGCTCTTCAAATGCTTGGAGTAATTTGGAAATCTATAGGAACTGCGGAAACAAATTAGTTCCCTTCTTTTGTTTGCTCATCTGGACTTGGAAGTTGTGAATCCCCGGAGCTCCTGACTTGCTCTCCTCTTCCCTTTCGGAGAAACCTTGGACCACGACTCCAGGATGCTAGCTAGCGCTGCAGATCACTTCTCCAATCTGAAGGCAAGAACGGTGCAACAGCTGCGCACGCCCTTCAGGGAGTAAAATGCTTAGATGAGAAAAAGCTCCGTAAAAGCATTTGTGAGCGATGACTGAGTGTTTTTTTATCAGTGGCGATAGGGACTTTCCCCCCATAAATATATGGCATTCAATAACACAATCTCTTTTCCCAGCTACATGCACGTGTCCTTCAAAGCACTTTTCCTCCAACCATGTGACCATTCAGCAGAGAGAAATCAGCCCGTTTACATAACAGCTGTTAGTGCGAGCGCTGACATATTACTTCAGGGCCCTCCGTCTATAATGGGGTTTTCAAATGTGTTGCCATGTTCAGTTGATTAGTTGTGGGTGATCTGAAATGTCAAACTATTAGCCTTGACAACTACTGCCAAGGTTACTATCTTTGGAAAATATCTTTTTAATAACATAACTGTTTGTAAGTGGAAAGAGTGATGCTCAAAACACGAAGTCACAGTAAGTGTGGATTACCAGGCCACCACTGGCCTCAGTTCCTCATTCTCCTTGGTGATACCTGGGTCTCAGGGCTTCTTTTTAATGAGCAGGCTCCACCAGGGGACCCTGCGCCTTTTCTAAAATAAACACATGGGTTTGGGGATTGGAATCGGAAAGTAGGGAGGAGAGGGGACAGAAACCTTCAGGGGAAGATTCTGGCACCTGCCTCCCATCTACAGCTAAAATGTCATAATTAAAAAGTCATCTCAAACGCTTCCTAGGATTGAGGGTTCAGAATCAGGCTTTGGAATGGAAGGATTTTAAATGTTAACCCTGCATGTGTCAGTCATCAAGATGGACGGGGTAACTTGAGTCTTTGCCTCCTCCCACTCCGCTTCTGCAGGGTCTCTCCCCCTTGCTGCTCTTCCTAAGAGCACAAGATGTCTACAGCACTGTATCCTAGTGCATCCTTTCTTCCGATGACAGCCCCAATAAGCAGGGTAGCCGTACAACCCAGCTTCAAACTAGGGCACACTACAGAATGGAAGGGACAAATGAGTCACACTGGCCAGGTCAGCATGGGGTACTTCCTGGAAATCGTACCTGAGCTCAGGGGTTTGCTGGAACAGGAAATGTGGTAAGCAGGACATCACCCACCTTTTATTGTCCAACTGGCACCTGACTCTCACACAAAGAAATTAAAAGCCGCCCCTGGGCCAGACCTGCAAACACCTGCTTCCACCCCAAAATCTCCCCAGCCTGGACTGACCCTCATAGTTGAGGCTTCAACAGAAGGAAGAAAGACCCATTGCCAGGAGTGTGTGTGGTGTGGTGTGTGTGTATGTGTGTGTGTGTGTGTTGCTTTTCACAGTGAAGTCAGTTGACCTCAACTGCCGACAGCTATAGCATCCGCTGGGCAAACTGGAGACGTTAGAGTGGTGGGAGGTGAGTCTTTTCAGCATCATCTTCCAGAGCGGGGATCCTGGCGCAGTACCCTGACTCAAAGTCAGACAGAGTGGAGGGCTTAGGTACCCAAGGCTGCTGGGACAGACGTCAGGCGGAGGGAGGCAGCAGGGCTATCACTATTGTGGTCTAAAGGACACTACAGGCTGCAGGCAGCTCTTGTGTAAAAGTGTCTGCTTCAGTAAGACCCCAGCCTTGCAGATCTGCCCCTCCCCCCCAACCATACCCCCAGGAATATGTGGGGGTCCAAGAAGCCAACTCTCACACCGCTTTCCTTCTGTAAATGGAAAGTGCAAAATTTGAAATGTGGTTTGATCATCTCGATACAAAAAAAAAGTGCTTAATAAAAACTGTACTGAACATAGATTTTGAAATTTATTGTAGATTCTCAGCCCAGATGAGGACATCAGCAGAGGATTTAAAATACTAAGCTGTTCTGAGTGAGGGATTCTGAACGTGTGATTTTGTTATTTGGGGAGGCCGTGGCCTCTTGTTGAGGACAGCCTCAGAAGGATGCTCCTGAGGTCGGGTGAAACGTACAGACTGACCAGGGACCTGGGGCTTGAAACAGCAGTACGTCTGTGTGTTTATCAGTACATTAAAACGCAGGGGCTGGTGGCATCTAATAGCCCTGGGTTTAGTGATTTAAATAATGACATCTCAGCGACAAGAGACTGATGTGAAAAATACCTGATTTCTGTTGGTGGCAAAGTCAAGGTCCTGTTGGTATTGTTGTAGTTTATTGTCTCTGTGCCTAATTAAAGAAGATGTCAAAGCTCAGTCAGAGGCTTGGTAAAATAACAAAAATAATTTGCTTTTGATCTAAGGTTACAAGCCCCTGAATTTCATTCATTGACTTCCTGGAACCTCAGATTAACAGCGAACACCATTCTTGCCAACCACAGGCTCACTACGTGTGCCGCCTGCCTGGTTACACACGAAGGCGCGACCTACCCACCATTTGCCTGCGCAAGCTGAAACCTCACTACAGACTGCAGAGACTGCCTAGGAAGCACTGCCCTCCCAGTCCTCATCCCCGAGGGGGACAAGAGTTTCTAGACCAAAACTCTAGAAAAACAAAACCCACCGCGCCCTACTCTTGAGGGTCCTTCTGAAAATGTCCATTTGGAAAACATTGTTTTGGGGGCTGGAGAGGGGGCTCAGGTCTTCCACAGAACCTAAGCGTGCTTGCCGGCTCCTGTGCCAGGTGACTCACAGCTGCCTGAAACCTCAGCTCCAGGAGATCCCGAACCCTCTTCTGGTCTCCACAAGCACACATACTTGTAAATAAAAACATGTCTTTTATTTATTTTTGTTTATTTATTTGGTTTTCCGAGACAGGGTTTCTCTGTGTAGCCTTGGCTGTCCTAGACTCACTCTGTAGACCAGGCTGGCCTAGAACTCACAGCGTTCCTGTGCCTGCCTCTGCCTCCCGAGTGCCGGGATTAAAGGTGTGCGCCACCACTGCCCAGCTAAAACATGTCTTTTAAAAAGAAAAAAAAAACATTTTTTTAATAGCACATGCCATCCCCTCAACCAGGAACAAATGCTAAGATGTTTTGCCTGGAGAAAGAGCCTCAAACACAAATGAAGAACAGGAGCCAGAGCTGGGCAATGCTAAGAAACAGGAATGTCTACAGCAGGCCTAGGAGACAAAATAAAAAAGAGGTAAATCAGAGTTCCTGCCACTGGCCACAGAGGTCATCCCTCAGCTCCTCTTGGCTACAGTGCTACCGGATAATAATAAACTACGTAAGTTTCCATCTTTTCCTTTTTGTTTTTGTTTTCTTTTGTTGTTGTTGTTGTTTTGTTTTTGTTTTTTGTTTTAGGTCTGGAAAAATTAGTTGTTTGAGCATCACTTTGTGTCAACAAAAGCAAAGCATTGCAGTGGGAGTTGTTGTTTTAAAGATGCCGCCATTTAAAATCAATCCAGTTTCTGGCATTTATATTTTTTTATTAATTAAACAATTTTACCTATGCATGTATATTATTACACATATATACGATAAACTACCTATAGCAAGAAGAATCATGACACAATCAGAAAATTATATAAATGTTACAGTCTTAGTGGTTTTGACTATTTGTATTTGACAGCTTTGAAGAAAACATCTTTCCTATCTTGGTGCATCTAAAATTCTGAATGTGAATCAATCTCTATCACATCTTGTCATTATCAATTTAAAACATCTATCTAGGGGGCTGGAGAGATGGCTCAAAGGTTAAGAGTGCTGCCTGCTCTTCCAGAGGTCCTGAGTTCAATTCCCAGCAACCACATGGTGGCTCACAACCATCTAGAATGTGATCTGGTGCCCTCTTCTGGCGTGCAGCTGTACATGCAGACAAAACACTGTGTACATAATAATAAATAAATAAATCATTAAAAATAAATGAATAAATAAATAAATAAATAAACATCTATCTAGACCTAAAAATATCTTAATCCCTAAACAACTAAGCAATATCTCCCTTTTCCTCTATCTTACATTCTTAGGTTTGAAGATAGGGGTTGAAAAGAAAGAAGGAGGATATAGAAATTTATAGGGAAGATAGAACAAAAAGTAGATTAATGAATCTACTCCTCAACTTAATGCCTCAATTGTCACACACAAGGTTATTTTTAATTCACTGGTAGAGAATTGTGTATATAGATGCAAAATAAGTTTAATTCTAGATACAGTGGTATAGAATTCAAATGTAAGATTATTCTTCACACACACACTATATATATACATATATACATATATATATTTCTACTGTACCCATATAACTCAATTATAATACAAGGTTTACTTCTAATACTTTGAAAGTGCTATTGCAGGCTGTTTAGGATGAATAAGTTATACAAGTTAATTGTTAGTTGATCATATCACGGTCATGTCAATTGCTAGTCTACTTTTATCACAAGAATATACAGCTTAGGTGCGGTAGATGGATATGATTCTATAGGAAGAACAGAATTCTGCCTTAAAAAGGGCAAGCTTGGATGTGGGCAGAGTTGAAGGCCAAACTCTGCCAAGACAGGGAAAGCAAGTCCTCAATAGTTACTGCCTCACAAATATGTCTGTCAGATATACTGGGCCAGAAGGCTGAAGAAGATTGCTCCAACATTATCGAGAGTTTTGGGTGACTGTTCAGGTAGCAAACTGTCTCTGTCATCTTCTCATTTGGAAAGCTACTAACCTGCACTCCCGTCATACTCAGGTAATCAAGTTTACCCCTTCTCAATCTCTGATGGAGTTGAAGACCCAGTAGCTTAGTTCTGGCGTGTATCTTAACCGTGAATAGAATATAATCATATTGATTGATTGATTCTGGTGAGAAGGGTGCTTTGGTTTGAAGGAGAAATGTCTCCCACGGGCTCTTGCGCTCTAACACTTGGCCCAGCTGATGGAACTATTTGGTTTTAGAATGCAGGCCACTAGACTAGAGCCTAGCCCTGCTTCCAAGCTGAGCTCCGGGCTTCCTTGCCAGTGGTCATGATGCAAGCACCCTGTGCTGCAACCCACAGCCTGGAGCAGCTTCCCACCGGTGCCTCTCCTACCACAGTCTGCTGTGCACCTGAGCCAGGAGCTAAGAGATGCCTCCCTTATGTTCCTTCTGTCAGGTATTTGGTGACAGTGTTGTGAATGTAACTGCCTCAGAGAGTGATGGAGTTTTATTGTGCCATTAAACAGGCCACTCACAAGGTAACAAGAAAGGCAGTCTGCCCCGGCTGGCAGTTCTTCCCTCTGTGTACTTCCTGGACAGTTTAGTGATGGAGTCTCGGGGTGGGGGAGCGGGGGGGGGGGGGCAAGGTGCTGGCTATTCAGGAAGAGCGCTCTGTCTCAACAGCTCTGCGGTGATGAAACAGTTGGGACCTCTATTTTTTCTTCTTTAGGTTCTATTATGTACAATAAGTCAAAGAAACTGCAAAGGAGAATTCTACACTTAGATTGCTTTTATTTGCTATGCTGGCAATTGTCTGTGATGGTGAGCTTTAATATTTAACCAATCTTCCAGAGAACCAGAAGGCTTGGCTTTCATTTTCCACTGAACTTACACCAACTACCTCCTCCTCCTCCTTCTCTTCCTCCTTCTCTTCCTTCTCCTCCTCCTTGTCATCGTCGTCATCATCATCATCATCATTAAATACTGGAGATTAAATCCAGAGCCTCGGGCATGCTTGGTAAGTGTTCTACCACTGAGAGCATTTCCAGCCCATTTTATTTCTTTCTTGAGACAAGGCCTTGCTAAGTTGTCCACTTACCAGATTCAAAGGAGATGGGATGTTTCCAACTTCTCACAGCTGGTAAGTGGGAGAGCCGGGATTTGAACCCATCCCACTGGTTCTCCTGTAGCCCCCACCATGAAGAGCCATAGAAACAACCAGGGGACCTAGACTTATGTACAAAAGCTTGGCTGTAGGACCTACCTGGGGAATCGAGGGTTTTCTGAAGGAACAGAAAACGCACAGGCTGTGAAATGTTCAAATCTGCTATGTGGTGTGGCATTTGGATTCATCCTAGCAAGGCTTTAAAGCTTAAATCTTACATTCACCAAGTTCCACTGGAAGCCAAGTTGAATTCTTATTTGAATTCCATTAATTTATTCAGCAGCTTCCCCCATTTAGGCCATAACAAATAGGTTTTTAAAACCTCAAGAGTGATGGCTCTCCCTTTTATATTCAGATTGACTTCTAATGCTATTCTGGGGAATTACTCAATAATAACTCTTACCACATCTGATGAAAAGATAACGTTATTTCCATGGGGTATCTTCTCCTTGCCATGGGTGAAAAATGAAAGCATATAAAGGCTAATAACGTTATGTAAGGTTTAGCAGCAAATCAAATGAAATTATAGGTGTGAAATAGCTTTGCAAAGTACAGGGCGCTATCCTAATAGAAGACATTATTATGAAGAACACTGGCAGTCCATAACTTTCTGACCACGGCACACCAAGTGTTCTCCTGACTTCGGCTAGAACATCCTGCCTTAAGTGTAATTTTCTAGTACGCTTACTCACTCAGCAAACGCTGGCAGGCCAGATGCCACGCTCTCAAAATAAGAGCCTAAGAATACGGTGGTGAAGGAGAGGGAGCAGACACTAGAAAATCTTTCTCATCCCTGGAAAAAGAAGATCAAATAAAAAGTGTCAGATATTGTACATTAAGAAACATTGTAGTCAGCCATCAGGTGTTTAATAAATGGATGTTGATTCATTGGCTCAGTGAACCGCGTTGAAAAGTTATCAAGGGTTAAAAGGGAGTTTAGCCGTAATTATTTGTGTCTTTTCTCCACACCTGATTTATGTCTCGCCTCCTCTCCTTTTTATATGCTTGCTTTGTCTGGTTTCTTTGAGGTAAGGACTCACCATATAGCCCAGGCTGGCCTCGCTCTCACCATGCTAAGCCCTGAGGTTGCAGGCATGCACCACCATGCCTAGGCTAGTCCTGGCTCTGCTGTTACATCTTAGGCATTTGAACCATTTATGAAATGTATTTTTACTAGCTTACTTTTCTTTAACTCTTCCCTAAGGAGCAAAATTGACTTGATCGCTTTAGAACCCAGTTTTTATGCTTATAGTTATGATTTTTCTTTTAAAAGAGAGAAAGTCAGACCCACTGCTGTCTCAGGGTACAGCCAGCAACACAATTACTTCCATTTTCATTTAGCGATGGAACTTGTCAGAATGCAAGGACCGTCCTGCTCACAAGCCACAAAGCCCATGCGAGCTCCAACATCCCCACCTTCAGGAAGTAACGCAGAACTCACATCAGCGCCCAGGACCTCTTAGATGTGGGATCACACTGCACACCCTGAAGCTCCCTCTCCCACTCTTCTACCTCACTCTCTCAGCTCTCATCCCACAGCAGCACTCCAACCCTGACACCCAGCCTCCAGCCATCCGCGCCCCACCCCACGCAGTTCAGAAGATGAGAAAGAGAAGGAAGAGGGCGCCCACCACTCTCAGCTCAGAAGGGCAGGCGCTGTGGGTGGCCATTCCTGTTAGATGTGGCTGCAGAGACTCAACCTCCCAGGCCCCCAGCTAGCCGTGCTCCAGAGAGAAAAGGACAAAAATAAAGACTGGAGGGTTCCACACATTTCACTGATGATAGAGAAAGTCTTGGCGAAGGTTTCAGAAGGGCTGAGGCCTGCAACGAGGCATTCCAACAACGCTCTCTTCCCTGAATATTTTCTGTTCCTTTGTGAAGGGGTTTAGCTTTAGCCGGTGTGCAATGCTACGATGACACTCCATCAACATCAGGGAAAGACATTCAGCTCGGTGATGGGCAGATGGCCCGTCACGGCCCCTATTTCCTACCAGCTCCGTAGACCGGCATGTCCAGTGGAGTTTTCTAGAGTGCTGAAAATATTCTGCACCCCGTGCGTACTCTTCACTGATGCAATAACTACTGGCAAACTGTGGCTCCGAGAAAGTGAGATGTAATTAGTGGGACTTAGCAAACTGAGTACGGAGAGGGTTTGTTTGTTTGTTTGTTTGTTTTTAGTTTTTTTTGGTGGGGAGAATCGGGGGGTTGTTGGCTTCCTGGTTTGCTTCTCTAAATTTAAACTGCAATGCCTTCTGGAAGCTAGCAGCTACTGCCAGAGACAGGACAGCAACAGAGGACAGGACAGAGACAGGTCATGACTAGAGTGGGGAATTTGCGCATGTCCAGTGCGGGCGGGGCGTTTATCAGCGTCTTTACGGCGGAACTGCTGTTCTTTGCCTCCTCCGTTTCTCACACTGGGCATTTCCGTGTTCGGCGTTTCCGTGTTCATTTTCCAGCGTCTCCGTGCTTCAACAACTGCTCCTCCTCAGAGTAACAGAAAAGTGGTCAAGTATCTCAGAGAGATTTTAGGGGTTCACAATTTTAGCATTTTTTCCTCAAAAGCTACATTTTGTTTCCATGTTTCACATACAGCAACTAATAGGACCAACCTATGTGAGAATTTGGCACCTGTACATTTGCGCTGAGTGGTCAGGCTCTGCATCCACGGATTCAGCCATGGATGGAAACACACGGGGAGAATTACCCCGCGCCATGCCCATACTGTCTTCTTGTTGTTACTCCCTAAACTACACAGCATAGCGGCTACTTACAGAGCGTTAACGTTATACCAGGAGGCCTACGGAATAACGATTATGGGATGGTGTGTCCAGGCTGCACTCACAGTTTATGCCTGAAGATTTTGTCGTAGGGTCCTGGGACCAATCCATTTTGCATATAGCAAGGAGAAATTCTGCTCATCATTTGGTCTTCATATTTCAGGTAGACATATCGACAGGAAGCCTGCAGTCTATTGGTCTACCTTTTAGCAGACACTGACAAAGCGTTCGCCTGCACTTCCTTAAATGCTCTGGCACAGAATCACCTGAGAGCTCCTTGGAGTACGTTTTGGCCTGGAGAGATGAGTCCTCAGACAAACTCAAGCAATCTGCATTTGATCCTGGAACCTACATAAGGGTGAATAGAGAGAATCAAATTCATCAAGTTGTTCTCTGATATTCACATGCACACTTATGTGTGCACACATGCACCTACACACACACACACACACACACACACACACACACACACTAATAATAGTAAGTAAATAAATTTTGAAAAGCAAGTTTCCAGGGCTTCTCCTGAATCTGATGGGTCAGAATGTGCAGAGAGAAATCTGACTCTTCTATTTGACAGTTTCACTCAGGCCAGTTTGTGGGAAGTCTTGACCTGTCTGTTCCAGCTCCAGATCTGGCCCAGTTAGGGCGCTGAGCAGAGGGAAATGTTAATAGAGCTTAATAAGGAATTTTGGGCTTCCAGGGGAGGAAAAACATTTTAAGTTTAAACTTTAACCAGGAAAGGTATATTTCCCCCTAAAAAGAACTTTATATTTTTGGTGGTGAGCCTAGCCTTAGTGGCTGAGCCATCTCTCCAGTCCTAAAAGGAATTTTAAATGCTGACCCTACCCTTAAAGTGAGGCTGAAAATGCTGCAGAAAATCTAGGGAACATAAGGAGATGCTCAGGGCCAAGCTTAGAAGGGACAAGAGCACCAGTTGCCATATCGGGCAACCATTGCCAGGATCTCATAACATAAGACGTATGTGTACAAGGGACTCAGGACACCACAGGGTGGACAGCGCAGGCCGCAGGAGCCATCAAGAGAAGAGGCATCCAACCCGTGACACCTCTGTAACCATACTTGTGTGAGTAGGAAGTAATAGTCTGTGTCAGAAGCTTGTTACCTTTAAGTGTTCTTAACAATAATAACAATGATAGAGTAAAAGACATGGTGGGACCATCAGCGGCTTGCTATCGGGGACAGAGTTACCTGTACACACGTATCTCACCTGAAGTTAAACATTATCACACCCTGGAAGAACGCTATGAAAAAAAAAACTCTTAACATAATATGACATAATATGAATGTTGGGCAAATTTCATATGGTTTTTAATGCCTACTACAGATTCAATTGCTGACAAATCCTTTCAGAGTCTTCCTAAAAACTCCAAACTAATAAGCCTTGCAAAAATATGTTGTGTGAGGCCTCTGGGGTCAAAGGAATCGTGCCTAATCTTTACACTTGGGATTCTGGGGTTTGGAGTGAGCCAGGAGGCAATTTTCCACTCACAGCAGAGGCTTGTTGAGGCCCATTTCTATTGCCTCATTTAAAAGCACGGTCTTGAAAATTTCAGCCCTAAAAGCCAAAAGATGTTGCCTCTTTCTTAAGAATTCTTCCCTGCGGCCCCCCCCCCCGCCCCCGACTTCCCACTATATATTTAAACCAAAGGCTAAAACTACAGACCCGAACTATACTGCCTCCATCTTTTCCCTCCCTCGTTACGAACCCCGTCTCTAGGGCGGGCAACCAGTTTCCCACAGTTTCTTTTATAAATGTCAACAAGAAGACAATGCTGGCCATCGGTCACATTGGCATGGGAAGGTGGGCGCAGGGAGTGGAATAAAAACATGCCATCAGCCACATCGACTCGCTGAGGTTTCCTTTGGCTTATGAGAATTCAGCCTGAGACGGACAAATGTGTCATATCCCCGGGAAGCCGTCTGGAGAACAGCCACGCTCTCCTCGCCCCGTTGAGTGCTCCGTAATTCAAAAGCTTTCTCTCTATTCCTCCACTAGAAATGTCTTGGGGTTCTCTGGAGATGGAGATCTGAAATGCAAGAGGGTTTCCCTTCCTCCGTTTGTGACCCTGGCCTTTCAAAAAAGTAGGCCGCACTAGAGATGGGGGGGGGACAAAGTGTTTGGACGCATGCGTCGTCCGCTCGGCGCCCGGACACTAACTTGCTCATAGCGATTCCACGGGCTCTTGCTTTCTGCCTTTGAACATGTCTGTTCTTGGCTGTGCTGTGCCTCCACGCCTCTGTCATTAGGCACATCTGCTCGGACAAGTTTGCTATCGTTTATCTCACTTACTGTAACATCGAGCGCACGGTTAGTGTTGCTTAGAATTACCCCAGCTCCAATGAAGATGCCTTAATAGTTTTGAAGGAAACTCACCCAAATTACGATGCACGGGGGTAGAGTTCACCAGTCTGTGGGTGCGAAGATTTTTCCAGCATTGTGCTGCATTCTTTTTCATTCATTTCCAGTAGAGCAGGTTAAACCTCTTGAATTAAGATCTGTGCTCACAGGCCAATGGAAATGGAGTGCGCACGGAAACTGAGGTTTACTGCTGAAGTGCTGTTTCCGCCTTCCTCCTTTCCATCGCTTGTTCAAGCTCTCAGGAAGGAATCCAGTATTTCCAATTATTTTATCATTTCTACCAACCGTGTGCTAGTAGAGTCTGCTGACAGCTAGCTACAAAGACTCTAGTTTTGTTTTAAAATAACGGCTCCGGTTGGTTTTTAAAATAATAGCCATGGAGGCTTTAGCTGATTTCAATTAAGAGATGTTATATGATACAATTAAGAGATGCTGTGTAATTGCCTTCAATTCTTAGAGCTAAAAGGAGCTCATACTGCTTTTTAGGATTCTGCACGCCTCTTTAAGTCGACTCTAGCCCAAGGCCACACTCATTCACTCCTGAATTTGTACCTTGCTGAGGCAAGCGAATTGTGGCCAAGAGTTGAATTGCACCTGTCACCCTGTGCTTGTGCGCCCCCTGCTGTCTTAGTTTATGATGACAGCTGCTGAGAAAGCCGCTAACAGACGCCTAGGTGGAAATAAGACAACGAAGATGGCTAAAACGTTTTGTTTATCTACTATCTAAGCTTTAAGAAACTGAGACTCTTACCTAGATGGGCAAGGGTGTACATTTTGGAATGTCTCCTTTCCACACAACCACCCCAAGAACACAATATGCCTTTAAAGATAATACCTGTTCATTACTCAGTTTTAACATTTATCTTTCAAAATGGAGACTCTAGGCAGGCTACTTAAGCATGGAAGAGGTACGTGCACAAGTACGAGTGCGTGCGTGCATGCGTGTATGTGTGTGTGTGTGTGTGTGTGTGCAGGCACCCCATTTCATCTGTTTTGTCTTATAAATGGGCAGCTGACACCGCCCCCCCACTCCCATAAGGTACTGTGCACTCGTAGGTCGGCTATTGGCTCCTCCAGCCAGCCAGATGATCCCACTGTGGAACTCTGGGCCACTCATCTCACATACAGGGTATTAAAATGTTGAACTTACACTTGCATTTAAGGCAAATGTGCCACAGGGTGGTTCTGAAACGTGCTTGTACCTGCAAAGCGTAGTTTACTTCCTCCAGCAGCCATTCTGGTAACTGGCTGCTTCCAGAAGTGTGGACGGCACGCTCCGGATGGCCCACAGAAGCCCTAGCTAATATTATAGGATCTCCACATTCTGGACACAGAGAGAGGTGCGGCTGACTTCTCAGCATATGCTGCAATCAAACATTACTAGTGTGGCTCCGTGCCCCCTTAGTCCTGAGGCAAAAGGGCAAAAACAAAAACAAAACAAAAACAAAACCCTTTGGATCAGCGCAGAGCAAACATGGCTTGACGACCTTGCAGTGGTGGCGCAGTTGGGGAGTGGTACTCTTCTGCTTCTCTGCCATCCCTGCCCATACTTGGCACCATCTCACCCCCGAATCATCTTTGCAACTACTTCCCCCGCTTCCACTTGTCCACTCCACAGTTTGCTCTTCTATTCTGAATCTGATTCTTCCTCGGAACCCCAACCCGTCCGTCTCACCCTTTAGATCAAATACTTCAGCTGCTTTTTACAAGGACTGAAATCCTCAACATAGCTGCCAAAGCCGGCGAGGACATTTACCTCTGCAGCCAATCTCAGATCCGAGGCTCTCCTTACGCTATGGATGCTATGGGTGCATCCAGCATTGAACCTTAAACTCCATGAAGATGAGACAGGATCCAGCAACTGTATTCATGCTGTCTAGTGTCAAGCCTGCTATCCAGAGTAGGCTGCAGTGATGCAGCCTTTGGTGGGAGGACCAGCAGCAGTGGCTAGCTCCCCTCCCTACATGGCTTCACTGCTAACAAAATGACCAACCACAGACATCAGCAGCTTGGTCCAGACAGCAGGGGGCTCCATGCTTAATTAGGAGAACTTGGTGAGCAGAGCCTAGACACCACCTGCTTAAGTGCTGAGAGCTGCTGAGGGCTCCAACATCCCAGAGATTTCTCCACTGGAGGACAGAGCTCAGGCGCACATGTTTTCTCACTTTGTTATCATGTGCCAAGATTTTAGCAGTAAATACATCAAATGGCCAAGCAGCCGCCACCTTTCTGGTCGTAGGAGGTTGGAAGAGGACGGTAGTCATTCAAAGAATGATCAGCGAAGAGTCATTGTGTTTTAAGCCAATATAAAGGCATAGGATTTTACACAAAAACTTTCCTAACATGGTTGAAATACTGTTTCATCTGTTTAAATTTCTTCTAAGTAGTAGAAACAAAAAAAAATGGCCACTCTTTCAAAACACAGTTGAATTGTAAATCTAAGTTATGTGAGATTATGAGTTCTTTGAAACATGTTTTAGCTGTGTTTTCTTAGAGATATTTTCTCATTTAAAGAATGCACCTATTTTGGGAGCTTGTTGGGCTCATGAAGATATTTCACAGACACAGCCATAGATAAATTATTTAAGACTCTTTGTAAGGGCCGAATGTACTTCACCAATTGACAAAAAGCCCTGATTTCCAAAAAGGGTTTCTAGCTCCATTCTTTTGTTTGTTTGTTTCATTTTGTTTTTTGTTTTTTTGAGACAGGGTCTCTCTGTGCAACCTTGACTGTCCTGGTTCCCTTTGTAGACCAGGCTGGCCTCATACAGCGATCTGCCTGCCTCTGCCTCCCAAGTGCTGGGATTAAAGGTGTGTGCCACCACTGCCCAGCCCAGCTCCACTTCTTGATGCCAAAAAACAGGAGGCAGATACCAAGCCCTGCCCACTGAGAACCACACCCTAGTTATGATGTTAGCCTTTGCAACTTAACTGCACAAACCACCAGATTAACATGGTTCAGTCAGGTCCCCACTCAGGAACAGCCAACAGCTGCTCACTGCGAACTCATTAAGCCTCAGTCCCTTTAATGAGACCCTCTGCAGACTGGTCATACCAGCTCTGTCTTGCAAACTGGTCTCATGGCTTCCCATTTCTAAGCCTTGTCCTGGACAGCACATATGAGTGAGCATTCAGAGACACCTCCTGGCCAGAGGGCTCTTTAGCAAGTGACTGTGCAGGTGACTGCACCAACACAAGATGCTTTCTTTGGCTTTCCCCCAAACACCCCAGCTGCCTTCTGGTCTTCTTAGGGGAGGTCACCCTCAAGGTTAGGGTGGCGGTATGCCACCTACGCCCCAGTTGCCTCTAACTGAGAAGGTCCTCGTTGTCTTAGCGATTGTTTGCTAAGAGGAGTAGTCAGTGTGGGCAACTTTCTAGTTTAAGTGTCTTCTTTTTATCCCAAGAGCAAGCAGAGGGCCTCAACTCTGTCAATGCCAGCCACCCAAAGGTGCACAAATACCCTTCTGCGGTGCACCTGGGTGACCTTGCAGCAAAATCGAAATGACACGTTTCTTGTATTTCCCCCTCAGATCCAAGAAGATAAGTGTCAAAGGGCAAGGATAAGAACACGGTTCTCTAAGCTCACAATAGAGAAGTTTGAGACTGTTATGCTTGAACAGTGGGAGGCTCTGGGGGGCACAGGGGTGCTGGCTACTTAAACAGATTCGTTGCCTTTCCTTTACAAAGTCCCTATTCAGCATGGCTCTTGTGGACACTATCTGCTTTTATTTAAAATACTCTTGACTTTTACTTCTCTTGCATTCAAGCCCCAGGTTAAAGGAAGGCAAACTAAAAATGACAGTGCTGCTGAGCAGATACTCTGGCAACAGGAGACTTGGTTTTCAACTTTCGACTCCTTGTAAGTGGCCAAAACAAAAATCTCTCTGACAACAGGATTCTCTGTCTGGACTCCGGCCCCATTTCCACTGTTGTTAACACTAATTTCCAGGAATTCTGTGGCCAACCAGAGGACATTTAGCTGGTTTCAGCGAAGCCCTACTTAAATACAGTACTTGAATCTAAGGTCACCTTTCCTCCAGAGGCAAATACTATCCCAATTTATCCAACACTGCCCTGAAGGCACCCATGGAAGGAGCCACCCATACCTGGGGTGTAAAAAAACTCCTGAATGGTGGGCATTGATGTTTTCTTGAGGGGGCCCACCTCTGCCTGCCTCCCAGCCCCTCCTCTTCCATCTAAACGTTAAAGAACACAAAGACCAGACCAGAGGGATGTGACTGTGTCCCCTCCCGTCTCCCACTTTCTCCCTGGTTTTCCCTACAGTAGGAAGACTCTCCAAGTCAGATGGCGCTCGTGTGGTTCTAGGTTCCGTACTTGTCCCTTAGCCCAGTCACCTTTGTCCATTCGGCATGTGGCTCTGTGGGTAAGTGACACCGTAGATACCGACTCTAACTCCCATTGGCCTGGTTTTCTGATTTCTTGACTCCAAAAGGGCATTATAAAAACTATGGAAAGGTGTTGGGGGGCAGTGTTCTGTTTTGGCTTGCTGTTGCTGTTTGTGTTCTGTAGTTGAGGTTACACTGGAACTCACTGTGTTGATCTGTCCAGCCTTGAACTTGCAACAAGATCTTCCTGTCACAATCTCTATAGTGTTGGGATTATAGCCATGAGCAATCACAGTCGGTTTCTGGAGTTTGGGGGGGGGGCGCTTATTTTTGTTTTGTTTTAAGCAGAAATAAGAGATCTTACAAAACCTTATCTGTTGCTTGTGTTCCTCATCCCGCCCCCACCCCGTTCTCTCAGCACCGACATCCCACAAGAACAAGATTTCTCTCTGTCCTCAACACTATAACACTGCCTGGCCTACAGTAGAGTCTCAATAAATGCTTGTCAGTGTAATGTGGTCTAAATAGGGATGTTTTGACAAAGCCTCAGATTTTCTTCATATTTTTATAGGATATATAAATCTAGATAAAAATGATCAAATAAAGTTGTAGTTATTGACAAAGAGATGGGCTGGGCCACAAGAACATGAGATGGGACTTAGAAGATCTGTCTGTGACCCATGAGCAAATCTAGTCTCTGGCAAACACAGCCCCCCACCCCCAATGAAGCCTTCAACAAGGCTTCCAAAGTCTCAGCCTCCTAAGGAAGCTCCCAGGGACCTTGTAAGTAAGCAGACTCTGATTCAAGGATTTCAGGAGTAGGGATACCCCAAGTCTGCATTTCCAACAAGGTCAGTGCTGACGTCACATTCACGACACTGGTCTCTGACCACATTTACCGTAGTGAAGCTCTGCATGACCAGTGTAATCAAGACAATCAAGTCCTTCGTTTCATCTCCAGGACAAAATACTGGTCAGATGTCGAGGTTAACTGTTTTGTTTTTGTTTTATTAACTCTAGAGCCCCAGAAAGTACACACACAGGTAACCGCAATGGGAAAGACTCCAGATATGGAAATAAGCCATCTCGTGGTTGGCAGATACATCAGTGGGAAAATAATGTTTGAAAATTTCTGTGGCTGCAGTCTCATTCCCATTTGACGTGCTGCCCTGCTTATGGCTGCTGGTGCGAAACAGACACACTCAGTTCTACCCGGAAAGGAATCTTGAGTCTTCTTCACACACACTATTTCATTGCTTCACAGATGTTGGAGGAGTAAAGAAAAGTGATTCATAGGCCAAGAGTGACTCCTTCACGGCCACTCCACACAAATTTTCCAGTTCCTACCCTGGTGCAGCCCACACACCATTTTGCCTCTTTGTTGGGGAATATAAGATGCATTCTTCCCTGACTAGTGCAGAAATGACACTCAGCTCTCCAGATGTTTATATAACAGAGAGCTAAAGACTTACAAACAAAAGAAGAACAGTTGTGAACCAGAGACACTGAGGGCTCCATTCATTGGGACCCACCCGCTGACTTCCACACCCAGCCAGGCTATTTATCCTGGAGTCACCCAGACTAGTGAAGGCTGTTTTGTGTCCCCTCCTCCTTGCTGCATGAGTCCCAGCATCAGAAATCTGAAAAAGAGTGACCGTCTTTAGACTCCGTACGGAGGCTCACCCTAGAGAAGCCACAGAAGGGACAGTGCTGAATACAGGGTCACTTAAAGTTTTGGCTTGGTTTCCAGCCATATACAACCTCGTTACCCTCCCCAGACTAGACCACATCTTCTGAGCTGTGCGACCTCACTTTCCTGAAGCCATGGGGATCTAGGCAGGGACCCCATCTGACACTCTGTATCTAGTGCAAGGAGCACTCTTTTTTCGTAGCTTTCCTGTCTGTTTGCCTATCTGGGATGTGCAAATTAAACACAGAAGGGCAGTGCCTGCCGAGGGAATGGAAGTAAGCTCCAGTTCCGGTCTTGACAAACGCAGTCCACTGTTGGGTATTACACAGCAGTTTACTCTGAGATAACTTTCTACCTTCTAGCCACTAAGCAGGGACATCTTGCTGCCTCTTCAAGAGCATGGACACTTGAACACAGTGGCAACCCTGCACAGACTCACTCCACAGGCACTTGAATGCTCTTAGACACACGCTACCACTTAACACTATAACCCTGAACTCACAGTCTGTGGAATGACCGTTCCTTCCCCTGATTAAAAATCTCTCCCAGACTTCTAAACCCAATAACGTGTAACCAGCTACCTTCAACTTGGAAGCGCCCTGTCTGGTCCCCCAAACCTCATGGTCCCCAGGCGTGGGAAATGAAAACATCCTATGCAAACACTTAACAGTGCCATAGTTCTGCGGCTACGTTGACTTCCAGCTCCATCTGGTTCTGCTTGCTTTCCGCAGCCTGCGGTCTCCAGAGCTCTGTGTTCTGTTCTCACACCTACAGCCCCGTCTGTTTTCCTGGGTGCCGGTTTCCTTTAGATGACTTCCAGACTCTCCCACCTTCCCCCTCCTGAAACTCCGCCCGGCCTTGCCCTTCACATGTTTGGTGTATTGTGCCTGCAGCTGACAGATGCCATCAAGGCTGGCCACCTGCCTGGGCTTCCGTACAGTCCCTACCTCCATGGCTTGCCTCTGTGTACATATCTGTCCCATCATCTGGTCTCCCTGTCACCTCTTGCTGGACTCCGCTGCCCCCACCCCAACCCTATGGTTGCCTAGGTGACTACTGGTTGCCTAGCATCGTCTTTTGCTGGCCAGATGGGCTTCCTGTCCTTGTCCGTTGTGGATCTATCTCTGCCCTGCCACACCTGGAGCAAGATGTTCTATCTCCCAGGCTGCCTGGCCCACGATTTCTGCATCCATCTGTGTCAGGGGAGGGAATTTTTAGATAAGTGGAAAGACTGTCTGTTCTGCCAAGCTGTGGGCTAGCAGCACCTCCACATTATTCCAACCAAGTCAGAGGACCTTCCAAAAGAACTAAGTCACAAAGCTACCCCTAAATGTCCTTTCGAAATTTTCATTCCTTGTCCCAGCGTTATCACTCTAACAGAGATCACGGTTGATGGCCGCCCAGGGTTGCCCAGAGAAGCAGCCAGGTTCAAGGGAAAAGGGAGTTCACTCAGGGGCCTCGCTGCACACCCATTGCAAGGCCAGACAGCACAAGCACACCTTTGCAGTTCGGGAGGTAAATTCTCTCTAATTTAACGATATCTTGGAGCACTATCTGGAAGTAGAAAGTAGTTTTAGTATCCATAGCTACCTTCTATATTCACACAGTTGGAGTATTGTTTGAATTCCTGACTGCCGAAAATCTTTTCAGGTCTGTGGTTGCGAGTGTTTAGATAAAACAGCAAACCAACGATTAGCAAGCACTGAACTGCAGTGGCCCCCTGTGGACACACTGGACCTTATCAAGGTGGCCAGGTTATGAGCTGGCTGTGCCACTTAGCTCAGCCTCACCGGGTAACATGCTGGAAGATTTCCATGCAGGAAGCAGGGGCCTGAGGGTTCCTCCTGTTGCAGACATCATCCTTAATTTCCAGGTGTCTGGAGACCTTTGAAAACTAGCCCCAAATCTTGGGGATGATACTTTTCTTCTGGTGGTTGGAGAGTCTGAGGTTAGACGGAATGTACAACAAAGCTCACGGAATTCTGCGACTCCACAGGATCTAAACATGCAGTTGCTTAAGACAGGGACCCTGATAGCAAAGTCCAGAAAAATGAGAGAGGGAGGCGGCACCTGACTGTGCCAAATAAACTGGAAAGGAGATTTAGTTGCTTCCCAAATACTCTCTCTCTCTCTCTCTCTCTCTCTCTCTCTCTCTCTCTCTCTCTCTCTCTCTCTCTCTCTCTCTCTTTCTTAGACAGGGCTTCACTATGTTGTTCAGAGTGTCCTCAAACTCTTTGGCTCAATTGATCCTTCTTGCCTCAGTCTTCTACGTACTGAAACTACAGGAGTGTGCTCAGTTATTTGTCTAATGCAAATAAAGCATCCGCGCAGCTCATCCCGTGCCATCGCATCCTTGCAGATGGGTCCCAAGGGAGGCCAAAAGAGAGACCGCGGCCCCCAGACACCTTAAGGGTCCATAGCCTCATCCCAAGGACGACTGAGTTTGGAATCAGTGGCACTGAATTCAGATTCCGAATCTACCATATACAAGTCATGTGAGGTCAAGCTTCAGTCCCTCTGCCTGCAAGATGGGGATGATGGCAATTGTCCTATTTACTTAGGATATTGCACTGAACTCCAACACTTAGATGTGAAAACTGCCGTGTGCTGCAAAACCCTTCCTGCGGAAATGTTTCGTATCAGTCTATTGACATGGTTCATTCAGAGAATGGGTCTGAAACACCGCTTAATTTATTTATTGTCTTTAACCAAGAGGAAGTAAAGTTCCCTGAGCTTTTAGAGGCCTGCTGAGTGATTTGAACGGTCTGTTCTCCACCTCGGGTGTCAAGTGTACCCTCAGCGTGGTGAAGAGGCTTAACAGCCGGAGTATTAGTCATGCTCGCTCAGGGAGGGGCGAGCAGGGTGCCACCTGCAGAGTAGAGTTCATTGCCAGGAAGCAGGCAGAGAGGATGCAGGCAGGCCTGGAATCCAACCCTGGAAGGCCTTGAAGAGGAAGCTGCCAGATGGAGTGGGGACCTGCTGGGGAGCACGACAGGTGCCCTGGATGTGTCCCCTGAGAACTTGCATTCTTGACTCCGACTGGTATAGAAAGGGGGCCAGGGTCTGAAAGGGATGGGAGACACCACCTGCCTCCCATCAAATCTGGTCCCAGCTACCAAGCGGTTTGGAATGGGGGTAGACTGAGAAGTAGCTGCAGCTTAGAAGCTGGAGACAGGGCTTTTGACCAAGAATACTCACCAAGATTGTCGACCAGAAATCTCCAAGGTCAACATCTCAAGAGAGTGCATGACTTAGAGATTACTAAATTAGAGAGCTGTGGTCTTATCTTACACAGCTTTCGGTCTTGAGAACTCCAAGAAAAGCACAGGTGCTTGTAGGCAGGCCAAGCAGAAGAATGTGTATGTAACATGTGCAAGGCTTTGGTACCCAGGACCACAGGGGAAGAAAGGGAATCTTTATCTGCCTCCTTTGACTGTGGGTGGGATTGTGCCAATTAAAGTCCATCTATAGTGTGTGGCATGCAGTGGGGGGAACATACGCTCCCTGGACCTGAGCACCCTCTCCCCTGCCGCCCCGTCCCCCGCCCTCCCCCTCCCCCCGCAGGAAGCCAGTACCTGAAGAAGGCTCACAGAGCTGACTGGCCAGCCATTCCCCACTCCTCCTGCTGAACAAGTCACATCCTACTGTGCAAGCTTTAAACAATATCCATCGATGCTGGAGAGATGGCTCAGTAGATAATAGCATTTACTTCGCCAGCAGAGGACCTGAGTTCCAGTCCTACCATCTGCAAAGGAGAACTCACAAGTTTCTGGCAGACTCCACTTTCTGACCTCTGTAAACAGCTGTACACACACACACACACACACATACACACACACACACACTTTTAAAAACCACAGCGATAACCACGATAACCACTAAATAGCACTGTGACTCTCTGGGTTGGCAACTCCCTCTCTGCAGGGAGACCCCCATAGACTCAACCAGATGCGCACAGCTGTCCTTCAGCTGGGTACTGCAACTGAGGCTTGCAAGGCTGGGACTGGAGCAGTGGCAGTACCTAGACCATATATCTCTTGTCCTCCACCAGGCTACCCGAGGCTTACGTATATGCTGGCTGGATAAGGTTTTGAGAAAGCGAGAGTAGGCATGCAAGGCATTGTCAGATCATGGTTATTGACACATCCTACTGATACCATGACAAGATCAGTTGGATTCGAGTGGGAGGCAAATTCATCCCAAACTTCAAGGTTCTGTTAAAGCATGCTATGGATGCTGGGAAGAGAATAACCACAGCCATTTTTTTTTTTGCAAGCCATTTACAAAAGCATCAAGCTGTAGCACCCCACCCAGCTTCACAAGGTAGTACAGGACACTTTCCAGTCTTCAGTTCAGATTTGTTTCCAGCACATAATGAGAAACTTTGTCTCAGTCCCTAGAAGCCATCTTTCTGAGGTGTCTGAATCCTCTAAGATTTTGGCAGCAACGTTGACTCAACCAGCCTTTTTTGTGGCATCTCTGATGTACGCTTTCAGTAGCTTGTTCCCTTTCTAGAAGGCTTCCACCTTTCTGGGCATGTCACTGTACGAGCGAAGGAGACCATGGACTGGGGGAGGCAGGTGTCATGCTCCACGGAGCTACACAAGTCCATGTCAGTGATGAACGGCACCTGCTCCTTCATCCTTGTTCAGTCAGTGCACTGTTCTGTTACCCGGATGTGAGGGTATGCGAGAAATGTGTACCGGCTCCCAGGCTCCCTATGTTCTCGAGAAGTCTCTTCAGGAGGAGCCTTTGGGGGTCGTTTGAGGTTAATTTTATGTGTCAGTGTACTAGACCACGCCACCCAAATATTCATTCAGCTGCCATCTCAGATGATCTCGCGAAGATACTTTTAGATCAGAGTAACCTATGAATCAGTAGACTTACATAGATTATTCTTCATGACGTGGAAGGGTCTCATCAACTCAGCTAATAGCCTTAAAGGTAAAACTGACTCCACCCCCAGCCCCAGCCCCTCAGCCCCTCAGGCCCCCCCACCCCTCAACCCCCAACCCCAACCCCCAATGCCATCCCTCAGCTCCCCTCTCCCACTCCCTCCCCTCAACCCCCAACCCCCAACCAGAGGAGCTCTGTGGCAGTCGGCTTCCTCCTGGACCCACACCCCAGCCTTTCTGCAGACTTAATGCCAACTACTCATCATCAAAACCCTCATATACACACTGTTGGTTCGGATTCTCTGGGGGGGTCCTGAGTAAGCGAGGGGTGAAAGAAATCCCGCCCAAAGCACATGCTGCTAGACGTCACAATCCCAGCATCCCACTGGCTGAGGCTGAGTCCAAGGTCAGTCTGGGCTGCCTAAGAAGACCCCATTAAGTAAACAAATTACCACGGTGCTTATTTAAGTTAAACCTTCACCAGAATAGTCATTTAATGGGAGTCTGCAGCAGAGTTTTCAGAGAGCCCAATAAACTTGATTACACCTGAGTTGGTTACTTTCCAAGAACAGAGTCAAAGGGGTGTGTGTGTGTGTGTGTGTGTGTGTGTGTGTGTGTGTGTGTGTGTGTGTGTTTAAATGACCTTATTTTCACATAAACCACTAAACTACCCTGGGATCCAAGACGGAGAAACGAATGTTTGTGAAAACAGTGATGTGAAAACTTTTCCCTCTCTGAGACTGCAGCAAAGCTGGCAATGATCTTTGAGTTGGAGCAAGGAACTCCAGTAATGTTTTCAGAAAGGGAGCCTAGTGGTAGAATGAAAAACAGGATGCTGTGTTTAACCCCAGAGTCTCTGAGTCCCAAGTCACTCTGACTCCAGTCTCTTCCCTGTGCAACGCAGCGTGGCCAAGGTGTGGACAGCTGTGTTCAGCCACCCCCCACCCCCAGAGCCATGTGCACAGTGTGACTTCCTGCAGGCCCCACCAGCAGCGCTCTGCTTGAGCAACCAACCCCAAAGGTCTTTTGACTCAAAAGCTCTTCTCTGGAAAGTCGATTTTATTTTCTGGTCCACACCGCCACCTGCTGGTCATAGCTGTACCTCTGCGCCAAACGTCTGCAACTTCCTTTTAGTAGATAGTTGGAGTTGTTCCATACCCTGCACGAAATTCCTCCATTAACACTTGCTAAGCCCATCCGTGGGATACGAGTTATGCACACTGACAGAGGGTGTGCAGCAGAGAGGCTAAAAATAACAAGGTAGCGGAATATTCCAGCTCTCATTTGGATAATTAGCACCTACACTTGCCCGTTGTTTGATTGCTCGGTAATTGCGGTTGCAGGTAAGCAGGCAAATGTGCTGGGCACGCGTCTGTTTGTGGACAAGGTTAACAACGCTGTTGGTGAAGCATCCCCTCATCAGTCTTCAGGAACTCCATGGTAATTAATGGGCTGTTAGGGAGTTTTTACATATGCAAATAAACATTTAACAGGGAAATGTCTTCAGACAACAGACGACAGGTTCATGAGAAGCAGCAGTTTGTTGCTCGCGTGGACTACTCCAGGGACGTCGTTGTTTGGTACAGGTAGCCAGGAAGCTGTCAACCCGTATAGGAAAAGCCATTTCAGAGGCTTTCGGAGCGACAAAGCCCATGAGCTGTCAGCTGGGAGTAGCCTGGATGCGGTCGTGCACGAGAAGGTAAAACTCCCACGCAGCTGGATAATATATTGAGACAAACGGGGTCTTAAAGAGCCCTACATTTGTTCTCCCGCCACAAAGGAAACACGTGGAGAATATCTTCAATGAACAGAGAGCTTTAAGGATAGTTGTGTGAGTATACAGCATATACTGGCTTTGGGTGGGTGAGGCAAGGCGATGGAGGTGGGATCAGCACACAGGACTCCAAACAAGAAGGGGACAAAAGGTCCTCTTCTTTGCCCAGTAATACAATTACTTGATAGGTGATGCTGCTCCTACCAACCAAATAAACGTGTAGCTGACCATTTGCTAAGGTAGTCAATGGTCCTGAGGCCATCACAGGCTTAAGAAGTAAGTGGTGGCTTCATCCTGTTGGTCAAGCCTACACCCCTAAGGCACCCAGCACACAGGGTTCAGGGGATGGCTTGGGGCTCCCGGAGGCTGCCCCTCACTCCTTCCCAAGGACTGACTTTTGATTAGTGTGTGACTTGAAGTCAGTTATATGTGCCAGCATGATTCTGCCCTGTGCTCTTAAATGACCAGTGTAGCTTTTGCACATATTAAACTCTTAATAGAATTTACCAAGAAGCATTCAAAAATCCCCTCTACCCTGAGGACATTGGGCTGGGGAGATGGTGCAGTGGTTAAGAGCATTGTCTGTTCTTCCAAAAGACCTGAGTTCGATTCCCAGCACCCACATGGCAGCTCACAACTGTCTGGAACTCCTGTTCCAAGGGACCTGATATCCTTATACCAACGCACATAAAAATTTTTTAAAAGCCATTGGAAAAGGCACTGCATTGAGGGAGCCTGAGACCTGATAGTCGCCACCACACAGCCCTTAATAAATGGTTCACTTGCTCAAGGGTCTGGACCTCCCTTCCCGCACCCCTCATTACTTCCTCTTAGGTACCAAATATTGACTGAAAGCCCTCATAAAAAGCCTTATCTGGGGTCCCTTCACTGAACCCCAGAATTCCAGTGTACCTTCTTTCATTGTGGGTGGGGGTTGGGAGGCGATACTGGGATGTTTTTC
Organism: Acomys minous; assembly: GCF_964271855.1. NCBI lineage: Eukaryota > Metazoa > Chordata > Mammalia > Rodentia > Muridae > Acomys > Acomys minous. The sequence continues at coordinate 3,236,361 of NC_140485.1, forward strand.
AGAATCATGTCCCTATCTTATTTCGTGAGACAGGGTCTCTCTCACTGAACCTGGGGCTCAGCAGTTTGCCTAGGCTGGCCGCAGGCTCTAGACACCTGTCTCTACCGCCCATGGTGCAGGAGTTACAGACCCACACTGCCTGGCCCAGCTTGTGTGGAGGTGCTGGAATCTGAGCTCAGGCCTCATGCTTGCATGGCAAGTAATTTCCAGTCTGAGCCATCTCCTCAGACGCATATTATTTTAATTATACAAAGTTATGGGGCACAGTGTGATAACTAGATACTTGCACAGAGTATGTGACATCCAGGATGGTGGATATTTCTGTCTCTGTAAACTTTATATATATATTTGGAATGCAGTGTGATATGGTGCATGATATGTACAGACCAAAGCTGCACTGGCTTCTGGGTCTCTGGGGAACCTTGCCCAGCCTCGGATTCCATTTAGCCAATTACAGTAGTCAACATTCATCCATAACAAAATAGCACATAAGGTGTTGACTGACAGGTCCTTGACCTCTGTGGATGCCTCTCCATCTTTCCTTCCTTTCTACCCCAACAACATCCCAGGCTTTAATAAATCTCACTTCTGGTATCAGACAAGGGGCCCAGCATGAGTGAGTGAGAAGAAAGTAGGGGAGGGAATCAGAATTCCACACACTATATGCTAAAAAAAAAAAGTTACAAGCAATATCTTTGGGGTGGGGCTTGAGACAGGGTTTCTCTGTGTAGCCTGTGCTGTCCTGGACTCACTTTGTAGACCAGGCTGGCCTCGGACTCACAGCGATCCTCCTGCCTCTGAAATTATAAGCATGTGCCATTGTGCCAGTATCTTAATTCTTATCCCAAACCTCCACAAGAAAACCCTAGGGGTGAAAAATGTACAACTCAAAGAGGACCTAAGATTTGGCCAAGAAGGAAAGAGGTTGAGTCCTCTTATGAATGTCACCTGTTTGCCACCAACACGGACTGTGTGCGCATGGGAAACAGAACACGGGACTCCAGTTCTAGATAGCAAAGTGAATCTCTCAGGTGTGATCCATTTAGCACAGACAAGCAGATGCTCTGCCATTCCTCCTCAGGGACCCAGAGAACGCCAGTTTCCCCTTATAAGTACACACATGTCCACATTTTCACTTACGTACACTCTGTGTGAGTGTGTCTCAGAGTGGCACTAGTGTGACTCAGCTGGGGGATTGTGTCTCTTCAGTGTCCTACACATAGGCTGTAATTGACCAAGGTCTCCAGGTGCTGCGGCTGACTTCATGCCCTGTGGCTACACTTGCCACCAGCTGCATTTGGCAAATCAAGATGGGGGGGTGGGGGGTGGGGGTGGTGGTGGTGTCCTTAGAAACCCAGGTGTTCCCTTTATTTTTTTTTTTCTATTGCTGTGATGACTGTCTTAGTCAGGGTCTCTATCGAGGGGTCTCTATCGTGGCCATGAAACTATATGACCAAAAGCAAGTTGGGTAGGAAAAAGTTTATTCGGCTTACACTTCCACGTTGCTGTTCAGAAGTGAGTTGCATTGAAGGAGGTCAGGACAGGAACTTAAACAGAGCAGGAGTTGGCACAAGGGGATTGGTCTAGCCTGACCATGAAATGCTTGAGCAAGTTACCTATAGCACCTGGGGACATTGGGTACTTGATAGGTTCTAGCCTAGGGTGGCATCTTCCTGAAACAGTTTGTGGTTTTGCAGCAACAGAGATGAACTTAGGGACAGGCTCAAGATGGTGCCTGCTGACAAAATGGAGTCACGTTAGCTAGGGCTCTTCAAAAGTGTGTCACTGCGGGTGGGTCTTGAAGTCTTAGTGCTCAAGCCCGGCTCAGTGTGACACTGTCCTCCTGCTGTGTGCTGGTCCAGATGTAGAACTCTCAGCTCCTTCTTCAGCACCGTGTCTGCCTGCACACCGCCATGCTTCCCACCATGATGACAATGGACTAATCCTCTGTAATCTAGCTCCAATTAAATGCTTTTTTTATGAGTTGCTATAATCATGGTGTTTCTTCACAGCAATATAAACCCTAACTAAGACAGAGTGAACCAAAATTTGATTTCTCCACTTCTTTCCCTGTATCCTTTGTCTACAGTTTGTGGTCTGTGACTTGTGTGTGTGTGTGTGTGTGTGTGTGTGTGTGTGAGAGAGAGAGAGAGAGAGAGAGAGAGAGAGAGAGAGAGAGAGAGAGAGAGAGATCTGTCCTTATTGCCTGTCTATTGTGCCTGCCTGTTGAATGTGCATCTGAATTGTGTCTTTCCTGTGTCTGTTGCTAACAAAGGGCTTTATTCTATAAGTATTGAAAAACACAGAAAGCATAGTATGGAAAAGATACAAAGCATAACTTTTTACAGACATCTTAACAGACTTTTACAAAGGAGGACCTTAACATTACTGGCCTCTACTAACCCAGAATAGCACTCAAAACCCAGAATAGCACTCAACCACAAATGCAAGTTATCAACCTATATCCACTTGTTGGTTACAACATTTGTTTGGTTCAAGGTTACTTTCAACCTGCTGGTGGCTTTCAGCAAATGACTACCACACTACACATCACATATACATATTTTATTCTGGCCCAGCGGCATAGAAAAGCAAATAACCTAAGCTTAAAGCTATGCATTAGTTTAGGTTGCAAAGTTGATTACATGGAAAATCCAAGGCATAGTATGGTCTTTCTTTTGTTTTCTTTTCTTTTCTTTCTTTCTTTTTTTAAAAAAGATTTATTTATTTCATGTATGAGTGCTGTATCTGCATGTACACCTGCAGGCCAGAAGAGGGCATCAGATCACATTATAGATGGTTGTGAGCCACCATGTGGTTGCTGGGAATTGAACTCAGGCCCTTTGGAAGAGCAGCCAGGGCTGAGCCATCTCTCCGGCCCTACACTGCTTACATTAACTGGCAAAGGTTCAGTATTTTTGAAGATGAAGATATCTTTGAAGATATTTTCAGAAAAAAATAGATATCACCACGTTTGCCCAGCCACAGTGGGTCACCAAGTGGTCATTGAGGTGGTGCGTTGTGGTGTTCACTGTGATGGTCAGTATCTTAGTGAGGGGTTCTATTGCTGCTCATCATTGAAAGAAGTCAGGACAGGAACTCAAAGAGGGCAGCACCCTAGAGGCAGGAGCTGATGCAGAAGCCATGGAGGAGTGCTGCTTACTGGCTTGCTTATCATGGCTTGTTCAGCCTGCTTTCTTATAGATTTGGGACCACCAGGCCGGGGATGGCACCACCCACAGTGGTCTGGACCCTCCCCCATTGGTCACTCATTGGGAAATTTTGGAGGTCAGTTGTAGTGTGCAGTGTGATAGTCAGCCATAGCGGTCACTGTCACAGTCGCTTTGGTCAGTTGTGGTGTCCACTCTGATGTTCAGCCATAGGTCACTTCTGTGATCATTGTGGTTGTCACACTCTGATGGTCAGTCAAAGTGGTTCACTATGGTGGTTATCTATGTGGTCAGTCATAGTAGTCACTTTGGTCAGTTGTAGTGTTCACTCTGATGGCTGGCTGTACTTGTCACTATCACAATCATTTTGGTGGTCAGTTATAGTTACCATGTGATAGTCATCCATTGTGGTCACTTTTGTGGTCACTTTTGTGTTCTGCTGTAGTGTCCACTCTAATGGTTAGGTATAGTGGTTACTTCTGTGGTCTTCTGGTAGACAGTTGTAGTGTCCACTGTGATGATCGGCCATAGTGGTCACTTCTGGTGTCATTCTGTGGATCAGTTGTAGTGTCTACTGTGATGTCAACTGTAGTGGCCACTGTCATAGTTACTTTGGTGTTCAGCTGTAGCATCCACTCTGTTGGTCAACCATAATGGTCATTGTTATAGTCATATATGTGGTCAGCTACAGCGGTCACTTTTGTGGTCCCTTTGGTGGTCAGCTGCAGTGTCCACTCTGGTCAGTCAGTGGTCACTCTTGTGATCCTGTATAGCCAGCCTCAGCGTTCACTTTGTGAACACTTTTCTGGTAAGTTGTATTGTCCACTATGATGATCAGCCATAGCGGTCATTTTGTGATCACTTTGGCGGCCAGTTATAGCGTTCATTTTGTTGAGCAACCATACTGGTTATTGTCATGGTCACTTTGACGGTCAGATTTTTTTTTCTCACTTTTGTGGTCAGTTTTGGTTGTGGTTTTGTTTTGTGGCCAGGCTAATCTGATGGAGGCATTATCTCTTCTGAGGTTCCATCTTCCCAGATGATGCTAGCTTGTAAGAAGTTGACAAAAAACTACCCAGCACACCAGGCAACTTTGGCTTGTGGATTTCCTGCTGCCTCCATCTCACCTCAGCTCCCTTTCACCCACCAGAGTTTCCCTCTCCCCTCAGTAGATCCCTCCCAGGTCCTTGCGAATGGAGAAATGGAATGGAGTGTGGTGCCTTGCTTCAGGGAGACACTATATTACAGTAGCTATGATGATCTATAGCTGCCCCCAGATAATGTGAATAAATCCCACGTGCCCAAGAGCAGTGAGCAAAGCCACTTGCCAAAAAAGTGGTTCTCTGACAGGTGTGAACATTCCTGTCTGGAGTGGCCTCTGTAAGGGGTGGGCAGTGACTGTGGGCATGAGAACACATCTGTAAATGCCATCTTTTTGGTTGGTGCCAGATGCTGTTTAGAGAGGTGGGTGTGAGTGGAGAAAACTTATGGCACCCTACAGTGAGGACAATTTGCACTTCTGCCATAGACTGTAAGTACTCTTTAAAAGATACAAGATGCCAGGCAGTGTGGAGCTTACTTGTATGTTACCCTAGCTTTTGGGAGACTGAGGCAGGAGGATCTCAAACTACAGGCTAGCCTGAGCTACAGAACAAGACCGTCTCAAAATAGTATAATAATAATAATAATAATAATAATAATAATAATAATAATAATAATATAATAATAGACTGTGCTCTTTATTTGACTATTCATCGGATCGTGAGCCTTAACTCTCTTCATCTGAAGGAGCCTGCAGTTTCATAAGGAACAAAAGAGGGGGATGAATCTGTAAAAGAGTCCGAGTTTAATGTGAGGAGAATTTTGCATATGACACTGAGTGAGCATTTGTTTGCAACTTAGGAAGTCAGCTACAAACAAAACAAAACCAAACAACAACAAAACAAAACAAAAAAAACAACTGAATAAAATCTTGGTTTCTCCCTTGGGTTCAAGAGTGAGGTCTTGGGCTCCAGTGTAGCTCAGTGATGGTACACTCACCCAGTAGGTGCAAGGCATTGGGTTGGATCCAGATTCAAAGAAAGAATTTCACTTTGTCAAGCTCAGAGCGATGTGGGAGCTGAGAAGCAGAAATCACAGTGGGCACCAGGGGCTGAACTTCTGTTCTCAGTGGCTCCTTTACCACCTCATCCTGGGGCCTACACCTTGACTCCTCCTGTGCCAAGCTAGGACGCTGCCATTCCGGAGGCCAGACTGAAGGCGGAGTCCTCCTTTTCCTCCCTGATGGCCTGTGGCTGTTCTTTCCAAGAGAGTGCTAAGTTTTAAGAGCAACCTGAATTCCCTGAGATTCTCCCCCAAATGGCAAGACTCAATCCCTATCTTTCTTAAGCTATTCTAGATCTTCTCCGGCAGAGGGCGCGCGAGAAGAGCTGGCCGAAATGTGCACATGAAAACAGATATTCAATAAAACAGCACCCAGGTACTCCCAAAGCTGCTGCTGCTCCCTCCACTCCTCCTCTTCCTTCCTTCACACCCGTCTCCTCCTCCTCCTCCTCCTCCTCCTCCTCCTCCTCCTCCTCCTCCTCCTCCTCCTCCCCTGCCACCCCCCCTCACGATTGAGGGTAAGACACTGAAGAACTGTTTTGGGTTCAGCATTTTGTGGGAACCCATGGGGCTCTCCTTTCACGGGTCACACATCTCTGCATACCTCAGAGTGAACCTCCATTCCTTACAACGCACTTTGTTTTCCTTGATCCCTCTCCAGCCCCATTTGAGGGGAAATTGAGAACTGGGGGAAAGGCGGGAGATAGTGACACAAGACTTTTAAAAACACTACCACGAGGTCACCCCAGTATCCACTGAATAAAGCAGGTTGTTTGAATGCATCCAGACGGTCATTAAGATTTGTTAAACCAGATCGTTTATTCCTTTCATTAACCCCTCAGATGAGTGCAAATGCCCAATGCCCTTAAGGAAGATATGCAAAGGGAAAGAATTTTTACAAAATCATTGTTTCTAATTAAATTAAAGAATTCTGACTTGGTTCTCTTTGGGGGGCTGTGGAAGCTCGCAGTCTTGCTTGTTGCAGGGAATGCTGCCACCTGGCGGCTGTGAGAATTGCTGCTCACAGCTGACCGCTCAAGGCTGAGAACGTTCTGATATGGCGTCTAAGTGAAGTAAACTCTCTGCTCCCCGGGTTGCTCTTGCTCGTGGTATTTCATCACAGCAATAGGAACCCTGACTAATACAAGTCCCCTGCCCAAGTTGAGGTGATCCTGAATGTACCCCAACTCTGGAACCATCTCCACCTTCCTGCCTAGCTTCGGGAAGAAGTAGGGCCAAGTCACATTGTCCTACGGAGGACCATTGCACCAGCACCCCGCCTTCCGCTCATGCTAAGGGGCCACACAGGGGACAGCCTGGTAGTGCGAGCAGACAGAGAGGGAAAGGCAGAGACTGGTTTATGAACATTATTTTTAATCTGAAATAACTCACACCCGTGCCGCCGCCGCCGCCGCCAGAGGACCATATTTGAACGCTTCATCTCCAGCCTGTGGCACTAATTGGAAGGTCACCAAATCTTTAGGAGGTGCTGGCAGACGTAGGTCACTAGGCCTTGGAAGACTATGTCCTCCCCTGGTTTTGGCCTCCGTCTTTGCTTCCTGATTCACAGCCCTGTGAAGAGCCTCTGGTTCACACTGCTCATACACCACACATCTCTACAGACATAAACCTTCGTCTTTGTTTGTTTTGTTTTGTTTTTGAGATAGGCTTTCTCTGTGTAGCCTTGGCTGTCCTGGACTCACTTTGGAGGCCAGGCTGGCCTCGAACTCACAGAGATCCACCTGCCTCTGCCTCCTGCGCCAACACCTCCCAACTGTGCTGGATAGTTTTATGGCAACCTGACACAAATTAAAGTCATACGAGAAGAGGGAACCTCAATGTAAAAGGACCGTTTACTTGCCTGATTCAATTGTCCCCAAGGGTTATTGCCTCTGTCTGCGACCCTAGCCCGAGTCCTGGAAGCTTCTACCCTCTGTACAATCTAACCTAGCCCTAGAACGTTTTCAGCCTCTGAGACGTACTGCTTAATAAGCTCACCCTTTCTCGTTCTTACTGAGCTCTGGGCTGGCTGCTTCAACTCAGCTGTTCCTGGCTCAAATTTTTTATATAACCTGGCTTTTCTCTAGGCCTCTGTACTGAGGCTCTGCTTGGCCTTAAACTAACTCCAGCCATCTTTTCTAATCTTCTGGCTCCTTCTCATTCTCTGGCTCATTTGGTCTTCACTCAAGTTTTGTCTCTACTACTTATCTCTCTATTACTGTTCCCCTAAAGCTGCCTCCCACCCCCCTCTGCACCTCAATTTTAAAAATGCCTCTGTAAGATCAGGCTGTAGGCAAGCCTGTAGTACATTTCCTTATTAGTGGTGGATAGAGGAGGGCCATGGGGAGTGCCGTCCTTGGCCTCGTGGCCCTGGCTTCTGCAAGACATCAGGCTGAGCAAGGCAGTACACTCTTCCATAGGCTCTGAATCAACTCCTGACTGTAGATTCCTGTGACGATTTCTGTCAATGATTTGGAACCATAAGACAAATAAATTCTTTCTTCCCTAAGTTGCTTTGGTCATATTCTTTGATTACAGTGATGATAATCCTAACTAAGTCAACCTTCCACCATGATGGCCACTATGACTGACCATGAGAATGACCACTTGTAGTGGTTTGAATAAAAAATAGTCCCCATAGGCCCATTGGGAGTGGCCTTGTGGGAGTAGGTGTGGCCTTGTTAGAGGAAATATGTCACCGAGGATGGGCTTTGAGGTTTCAGGTGCTCAAGCCAGACCCAGTGTTTCACTCTCTTCCTGCTGCTGCCTGCTGATCCAGATGTAGAATTTCCAGCTGGCTCTCCACCATGGTGATAATGGACTAAACCTCTGAACTGCAAGCCAGCCCCAATTAAGTGTGTCCTTACAAGAGTTACCGTGGACGTGGTGTCTCCACAGCAATAGAAACCCTAAGACACCACAACAGTGCACCTCCCTAATGGCCATTACAGCTGACTAGTGCAAGAAAACATGACAGTGACCACCTCAGCTGACCTTACAACTGACCACCATAGTGACCAATACAGATAACATCACAATAACTACCCACAGTGACCAGTATGGCTGACCATCACAGTGAACACTAACTGAACATATCAATGACCAGTATGACTGACCATCACAATGAACACTAAGCTGACCACCAAAGTGACCACCACAGTGACCACTATAGATAACATTACAATAGCTACCACAGTGACCAATATGGCTGACCATCACAATAAACACCAACTGACAACATCAATGACCACCACAGTGACCAGTATGACTGACTATCACAGTGAACACTAAACTGACCACCAAAGTGACCACCGCTACAGCTGACTATCACAGTGGAGATTCAAACCAACCAACAGAGCGACCATTCCGGCTGACCACCAGAGCAGACACTAAATCTGACCACAAAAAAATGACATGACAGTAACCCCTCTGGCTGATCAACACACTGGACACTACAACTGACCACAAAAATCACCCAACACTTGTTGTATACATAGCATTTAGAGATGGCAAATTAAAAATGGGGAATTAGAGTGTTCTTGACTATAATACAAAGTATACCTGTTTGTTATGTTAGTTGGATATTAAATATCATGATGGATAATAATAATGGAAAAATGAGAAAATGTTTAAGATAATATGAAAATATCACTAAAAGCTTGACTATATTGTTTTCAACCTATTTTAAAGTTTTAACCTTATCTTTGTGTTAAAGGTACGTTAATTATCAAACTACACTTTCCCCTTCTATTTTCCTAGAAAACAGAGCATCAGAACTATTTTTCTTAAGCTTAACCAGAGAAACAGAGCCCATAGAAGAAGCAGTGGGAATCAAAGAGAATAAAGGGTGGTGCAGGATATTTTGTTGTCGTACATAGAAAACCTAACTGCTAGCAAAATATAAAAGCTGAAATGACTGTCAGGTACAGATGGGTGTGTCCAGAAGAGAAGTGGCTTGGGGGTGCTTCTGACGGCCTCCATAAATAAGGACGCCAACGAACGGAAAGTTTCTGCCTATTTTAAGGCAGCTTGCTTGGGAGAGGCCTTGTGGTCTTTGCTCTATGACCTGAGACAAAACCAGCTGAGAGGCTTTAAGAAGTCCCAGTGTACAAGTGAAATGGCTTCAGCCCCTGTTGACTTGGCTTGGAGCCTTCAACTGGGATGTGGTTCAGCCTGCCAAGGGTGTAGAAGAGATGCTAGAGACTTCTATGTCAATTAGAACTTTCAGAGTGCTCCCTTCTGGCTTGGAAGAGCCCTCATGGGAGGATCTCCGGGTAAGAGAGAACCTCTCTCTGGGCATGCAGGAACCACACAGAAGCAGATGGCAGGACATGGGTAAAACAGTATCTAGGAAAGAGAGCTAAGGAGGGCTCCTGGGTTTGGACGAGCTCAAGAGAAAGGCAGACTAGCTAGGTAAAAGGACACAGATAGAATGCGATTTCTAAAGAGCTAGCAGTTCAGTTGTAGAATCAGGCTTGTAAATACGTATTTTGTATACCTATTTGTTCAGAAAATAGAGTTACCTCACTGAGCTAGCAGGTTTTACCTCAGTTTATCCATGTCTTTATTGATACAAATATTAGATTTCTTTTCTCCAAACAGGGTTTCTTTGTGTAGCCTTGCCTGTCCTGGACTCACTTTGTAGACCAGGCTGGCCTTGAACTCACAGCAATCCACCTGCCTTTGCCTCCCAAGGGATTAAAGGTGTGTGCCACTACGCCCTGCTGGAATGTTTTTAAAAGATAAATATTACCAAAAAAAAAGGTATTTACTAAAATCAATTGCCTAATGTGGATACAGAAGCCAAGTCCCATAGTCTGCTGCCTCCAGGCTGGAGAGCCAGGAGTCTACTTCAGTCTGAGTCTGAAGGTCTCAGAAGCAGGGAGCAGACAGCATAGGTATCATCAGAGGACAGGAGGAAAGGAGGGGGTCCCAGGTTCAACAATGAGGCTGGAAAAAGGGGAGGTGTCTTAGTCAGTGTTCTATTTCTGTGAAGGGATGCCATGACCATAGCAACTCTTACAAAAGAAAGCATTTAACTGGGGCTGGCTCACATTCAGAGGTTCGGTGCCTTATCATCATGGCAGCACGCAGGCAGACACGGTGCTGGAGAGGGAGCTGACAGGTCTACATCCAGATAGATTGGCAGGGACGAGACAGAGAGAGACAGATACAGAGGCAGAGACAGAGACAGAGACAGAAGGAGAAAGCACCACTCAATCCAGCTGGGGCTTCTGAAACCCCAAAGCCCACTATGAGACACACTTCCTCCAACAAGACACATAAAAAGGCCTCCTAATAGTGCCACTCTCGGGTGACAAAATCTATGAGCCTATGGGGCCACGCTTATTCAAACCACCTCAGGAGGCAAATTCTCCTTTGTTTTTCCTTCTGTTCCAGGCCCTGTCCCAGCCCACTTCTGCTGGGAAGGACCAATTGCTTGACCTAGTTCACAGATTCACATGCTAGCCTTCCCCAGAAACACCCTTGCACACACCTAAGAGTAACATTTCCTGGGACACCCATGGCTCTGTTGACACAGGGACCTGTCACAGTAGCCCCTCAGCTGGGGTATGGCTCACTAATAGCTCTTAGAGAAGTGACATTTGTCTAGACAAGAGGCTCTCTTAGTGTGGGAGATGAAAGGCTGGCAGGCAGAGTCAGCTCTGAGAACGGAGACTCCCTCCCATCATGCTGGGTTTGTGAAAGCTCTTCTTCTGTTGGGGGACTTGGGAAACATTTCAAATTTTCATATTTAAAAGATAAGAAAGCTCAAATATCAAGTCTATTTGACTAGTCCACATGGCTAAGCATTGTGAATCAAGCGACAGGGCGACTTGGCCACTTCCCCTTGGCACTGAGTCCATACCCTGCCCAGCACAGGGGTCCCGGGGTCCCACGTCTTCCTTGATGGACAGCTCTGAGGATTATCAACAACTGCCAAATGCAAATTTATTATGGCCTCCTGGAATATCTATCTGCTCCTGTGTTGAGGCAAACTGAGAAAATGAGTTTGGGCATAAAAACAACAACAAATTAGCTGAATGCTGGTAACACACAAAGGTAGAAGTTATTACCCCAGTAACACACAATGAAGGAACTCTTCATTTTAACAGGAAAATTACAGGTTTGCATAAAAGCACGTGAATGTAGCTTCTCTTGTCGGTTTCTGGATGGTACCCAGGGCATTCACAGCCGTGTATTCTATTAGAACAAACCATTAAAAACTATCTATTTTTCTAATTAAAATGCTCTTTTCTCCTGCTACCTTTATTCCCAAATATACCCCCACTTCTCTCCCTCTCCTCTCTCTCTCTCTCTCTCTCTCTCTCTCTCTCTCTCTCTCTCTCTCTCTGTCTCTCTCTCTCTGTCTCTCTCTGTCTCTCTCTGTCTGTCTGTCTCTCTCTCTCTCTCTCTCTCTCTCTCTCTCTCTCTCTCTCTCTCTCTCTCTCTCTTTCTCTGTGTTGTATGTGTGTGTGTGTGTACATGTACCTTGGGGGTTGAACTATTGGCTTTGTGCATACTATGTAAACACTCTACCACTCGGCTGTATCTCCAGCCCCAATGTTTTTTTAAGATTTATTTTTATTTTATGTGTATGGGTGTTTGTCTAAATATATGTACATAAACAACATGTGTACCTGGTGCCCTCAGAGGCCGACAGAGTGCACTGGAACCTCTGGAACTGGAGTCACAGACAGCTGTGAGAGAAAGTCACTGTTCCTAAATCTCAACAAATTATTTCTCATCACGTTGTAAGTAGGAAGCAGAGAAATGCAGGGAGTCTTCTGAAACATTTTTGGATGAAGTACCAATACTTATTGGTAACAGGGTTATGGAATCCCTGGTGTGGATTGCTAAATTCAGATCGTTGCCAAGTTTTCCAGGGAGAATAGCATGTCAGTCAGGCACTGGGGCAAGTGGGAACTCCTGCCCTAATATAGGCAGCGTTTTCCAGTTCGTTGAAGACGTGGGTAGGAGGAAGGGGAAGCTAGGAGGGCGTACGAGGCCACTCGTCTTGAGTGAGAACATCTGTGGCTTCTGCCATGGCCACCGGCATCACAGCACACAGCACCTCCCAGCTATGCAACATGGGCTCACCATGGAGCTTCCGGGCCGCCAGCATCCAATTGGGCCTTCTAAGGCTTCCTGCCTGGTTGTCTACCTCCCCATCAAGCAGAGGACCACTGGTGGATGATCCAGCCTCGTATGATGTAAACCAAGCCAGTAAGTTCCCTTTTGAGAGACTGGGGGTTGGGGAGTGTGCTGGCTAGTCTCCTGTCAACTTGACACAAGCTAGAGTCATCTGAAAGGAAGGAACCTCAACTGAGAAAAAATGCACCCATAAAATCCAGCTGTAAGGCATTTTCTTAATTAGTGATTGATGGGGGAGGGCCCAGCCCACTGTGGGTGGTACCATGCCTGGGTTCTATCAGAAAGCAGGCTGAGCAAGCCAGGGAAAGCAAGCCAAGCAACACCCCCTCCATGGCCTCTGCATCAGCTCCTGCCTTCAGGTTCTAGCCCTATTTAAGTTCCCTTCCTGACTTCTGTCTTTTTCAGCTTGATTTTTGGTCATGGTGTCTTATGGTAGCACTAGAAACCCTAACTATGACAGGAGGGTAGTTTTGTTCCCTAATGAATCCTGACTAAGACAAAGGAAATTGTTGGCTCTAGTTTATCTGTTGCCATGAGAAACACCCTTTGACCAAAGAAAACAACTTGGGGAGGAAAGAGCTTAACTCAGTGGAGTGGGCTTACAGTCCGTCACTAAGGGAAGCCAAGGGAAGAACTGAAGCAGAGACCACGGGAAAACACTAAATACTGGCTTGCTTCCCCTGGCTTGCTCGGTCCAGACCCAACTTCCCAGGGACAGTACCATCCACAGTGAACTAGGCCCTTCTATATCAATCAACGACCAAGAAACTGGCCTGTACATATGCCTACTGGCCAGTCCAATGGAGGCAATTCCTTAACGTGGTTTCTTCTTCCCAAGGGTGTTGAGCTGACAACCAAGATTTGCCACCACAGACCAGCCCAGTCTGCACAGTGAGTTTAGGGCTAGTGGAATTGTATGATGAGACTATGTCTGAAAAAATAAATAAGTAAATAAAACCATAGTAGCTATCTTTGAACTGAGGGGGGGGGGAAGCATTTCTAAGATGAAAATGAAGAACGGATGCTGGCTAGGCATGCTGAGCACTCGCAATTCATTTTAACGAATACAGACTCTTCTTTAGGTCATGATGTAACCGCTGCAGCAAGAGTGACGTTGGAACAACGGTGCCCCTCTGGCTGGCTACTGGACTATTGAAAAAATGGACACCAACAAGTTGGCATTTCTCCCAGAGTTGCATGCTGGCGGAAGGAAAATCCTGAAGCTTGTTGCCAACCAGAGCCGAGATTTCACACCACTCAACAATCTGACAACCGCCTTGCAGCTGAGGCTGGATCTGGGGTGATAATGGTGACACAGACCGTAGGATTGATTATACCAGTGGTTCTCAACCCGTGGATTGCAACCGCTTTGGGTGTCAACCAACCTTTTAACAGGGGTCACCTAAGACCATCAGAAAACTCAAATATTTACATTACAATTCATAATAGCACAATTACAGTTATGAAGTATCAACGAATATTATCTTATGGTTGGGGTCACCACAACATGAGGAACTGTGTTAGAGGGTTGCAGCATTAGCAAGGTTGAGAGACACTGGCTTATATAGACTTCTTGCCCTCTATTTAAAGCTGAATTTCATCTCATGATGCCAAAGATGCACTCATGGGTCACTAAGACCTCTTTACTCCTCTTCCCAGTGTGAACACATTGGGAAAAAAAAATCTTTTGTTTGGTGTTTGATGTTACTTTATTTAATTGGTTTATGGAGGACAGGTAATGGAGCCTGGCTTGTTATGGCTGCCAAGATCCAGGCTCTGACCCCAACAACATCGGTAATAGTAAGTGGTCATTGGTGTATTCTGAGTAGAGGAGGGAGGTAAAGAGGGTGAAGGAGGCAGGAGTGACAGAGAACAGCTGGAGAGGAGTGAGCAGAGGGCACTGCAGCAGAACGCCACAGGAAAAAAAAATGTGCATCTCCATACTTTAACCTCCAAGTGCTGGGAAACCCAGAGTGCTGGATGGAACGGCTTTAACTTCAGGACTTGAAATAGCCACCCAGCTGACTGGTGACGTTTAGGTTGAATGCAGAAAGTGATGCCAGCATTGCCTCATCCATCGTGTCATACCGCTTAGTTCAAACAAGCAATGTTGTGTGTCTGGAGAGTCACCTGAGTGAAGGACACCTCCCCTAGAGCACCTTTTCCCAGACAGAGCCAAATGGAAAGCAGAAGAAAGGCTAACGGGTTTTAATGATCCCGCAGTGCAGGGAAAAGCTAGTATACCTTGCAAGAAGGGACAAGCCATTGAATCAGGAGGACAGAAAAAACAAAACAAAAAACAAAAAAACAAAAACCATCACTCTGAGCCTTGGGTGTGGCTCTTACTGAGATTGGAATGCTTCTTGTATGTTTATGGGCATTTCTTTCTTTAAGTTGGGGAAGTTTCCTTCTATGATTTTGTTGAAAATGTTTTCTGGGCCTTGGAGCTTGAAGTCTTCTCCTTCTTCTATTCTCCTTATTCTGAGATTTGGTCTTTTTATAGTGCCACAGATATCTTGGGTGTTTCGTATCAGGAGCTTTTTAGTTTTAATGTTTTCCTTGATTGATGTATCGATAACTTCGCTCGTGTCTTCCACACTTGAGATTCTGTCTTCCATCTCTCGTATTCACTTGGTGTTGCCTGGGTCTGTGGTTCTTGTACTTTTCCTTATGTTTCCCAACTCTGAGATTGCCTCAGCTTGCGTTTTCTTTGTTGCTTCTAATTCCCTCTTTAAGTCTTGAATAGTTTTATTCATTTCTTTCTCCTGTTTGATTGAAATTTCCTGTAAGTCTTTATAGGATTTATTCAATTCCTAATTCTGCCTAAAAATGGGCAAGTTTAGATTCAGGTAGAGTTGACAGCCAAACTCTGCCAAGACAGGATAATCAAGCCCTCAATAGTTCCTGCCTCACAAATATGTCTGTCAGATATATTGGGACAGAAGGCTGAAGATGATGCTCCAATGTTATAGAGAGTTTTGGGTGACTATTCAGGATAGCAAACTGTCTCTGTCATCTTCTCACTTTGGAAACTTCTAACTTGCACTCCCTGTTTACTCATGTAATTAATACTATTACTTCTCAAGTCTCTGATGAGGTTGAAGACCAGATTGTTTAGTTTTACAATTAAGTTTAGTTGTTTAGGGGCTAAGATGTTTTCAGGTCTAAATAGATGTTTTAAGTGGATAATGACAAGATATAATAGATATTTATTAAGAATTTTAGATGCACCAAGATAAGAAAGATGTTTTCTTCAAGACTGCCAAATACAAATAGCCAAAACACTATGAATATAACATTTATATACTTCCTGATTGTTTCATAGTTCTTCTTGCTGCAGATAGTTTATTGTGTATATATGTAATAATATAAAAGAAAAAAAAGAAAGACATTAAGTTACCACCATGAAGAGAGAGGGGCGGGGGAAGAGAGATTGGCATGAAACTGTGTTCTGCCCAGGATGACTTAAATCTGTGCTCTATCTTGTCAGGCCAATTGAGGAAAAAATAATTAACTGAATTCCATTAGCACTGGCTTAACTTTTGGGTCAGTTCAAGGCTGTTCAGTGTAGCCCACACTTAGAAGAATGTTTGATATAGGAAATAGCTAGCCACATTTATTACCAAATTTACTTTTAAGCTTTGAGCCTGGAAGGCACTGCAAGAGTATCCACTGTGATCAGTTTACCCTTTAGCCTGTGGCTGGCTTGAAACTCCTGCCCATTGGCTTATCCCTAATGTCACAGTCACATTGGCTTATCCCTAATGTCACAGTCACATTGGCTTATCCCTAATGTCACAGTCACAAGTCCTCACTGCTCTTCTTCTCACTCCTTTTCACCTAAACAGAGAAAACCACCCGAAGGGTTAGCATTAGAGGTGTGTGTTAGTCAGGGTTTTATTGCTGTGGTGAAACGCCATGACCAAAAAGCAAGTTGGTGAAGAAAGGGTTTATTTGGCTTATATTTTTTGCAGATCACAATCCATCATTGGAGGAAATCAGAACAGGAGCTCAAGCAGGGCAGGAACCTGGAGACAGGAGCTGGTGCAGAGGTCATGGGGGTGGGTGCTGCTTACTGACTTGCTTCCCATGGCTTGCTCAGCTTGCTTTGTTAAAGAACCCAGGACCATCAGCCCAGAGATGGCACCACCCTCAATGGGCTGGGCCCTCCCCCCCTGATCAATAATTGGGAAAATTCCTTACAGCTGGATCTCATGGAGGCATTTCCTCAACCAAGGTTCCTTCCTCTCTCATGACTCTAGCTTGTGTCAGGTTGGCACACAAAACCAGCCAGTACAAGGTGGTTTGCTTGTTTGTTTATTATTTACTCACTTTGCATCCCAGTCGTAGCTTCCTCCCTCCTCTCCTCCCAGTCCCACTCTCCTTCCCTGCTCCCCTACTCCTCATGGAGCACCCCCATCTAACCACCCCAGCTCATCAAGTCACATCAGGAGGATGTGACTGAGTTCTTTCTCTTCCCCTGGTGCCTGGCAAGGCAGTCTCATCAGGGGGAAGTGATTGAAAAGTAGGCAACAGAATCCATGTCAGACACAGCCCCTGCTCCTCTTACTAGTGGGTCCACATGAAGCCTGAGCTGCCCATCAGCTACATCTGTGTAGAGGACCTAGGTCTAGTCCGTGCGTGGTCCTTGGTTGGTGCTTCAGACTCCACAGGCCCTTGCTCTGTTGGCCTTCCTGTGGAATTCTTGTCACCTCTAGGTCCTTTCATCCTTTCCCCCACTTTTCCACTAGACTCCCTATGCTTCACCCAATGTTTGGCTGGGAGTCTTAGCATCTTTTTTGAACTGCTGCTGGGTGGAGCTTCTCAGAGGACAACTCTGATAGGCTTCTGTCTGCAAGCTTAGCAGAGTACCGTTAATAGTGTCAGGGGTTGGCTCTCTCCCATGGGATGGGTCTTGGGTTGGGCCAGGCATTGGGTGGACATTCCCTCAATCTCTGTTCTACCTTTATCCCTGCACATCTTGTAGGCAGGGTAAGTTTTGGATCAACGTTTTTGTGGGTGGGTTGGTGTTCTCCTCTCTCCACTAGGAGTCTTGTGTGGTTAGAGGGTGTCCTCTTCAGTCTCCACGGTCCCTGCTACTAGGAGTCTCGGCTCGAGTCACCCTAATACCCTCCCAGAAGCCTGTTCTGACTTAGGTCTCCAGCTTGTCACAGAGATGGCCCCACCCACAGTTTCTCTTTTCTGTGCAGGTCTTCTGTCCTCCTGCCTAGGCTCTCCCCAGGTCGGCTCTCCACCCTTATCTCTCTCTGTGCTCCCTCTCTTTGTTCCTTCTCTTCAACCACTACTTCTATCTGTTTATTTCCTCTTCTGAGGGAGGTTTAAGCACCCTCCCTTAGGTCTCCCTTGTTACTTTACCTTCTTTGGATATGTGCATTGTAGTACATTTATTCTGTACTAAGTGGCTAGAATCTGCTGATAAGTGAGTACATACCATAGGTGTCTTTCTGGGTCTAGGTTACCTCACTCAGGATGATCTTTCTTAGTTTTATCCATTTGCCTGCAAATTTCATTATTTCCTTGTTTTTAATGGCTGAGTAATATTCCATTGTGTAAATGTACCACAGTTTCTTTATTCACCTAGGTTGTTTCCAGATTCTGGCTATTACAAATACAGCTTCTATGAACATATTTGAGCAAGTGTCCTTGTTGTGTGATGGGCATCTTTTGGATATATAGCCATGAGTAGTACAGCTGGGTCTTGAGGTAGAGTTCTTCCCAATATTCTGAGAAAGTGGCAGATTGATTTCCAAAGTGGTTGTACAAGTTTGCACTCCCACAAGCAATGGAGAAATGTTCCTCTTTCTCCTCATCCTCTCCACCATGTGTTGTCACTTGAGTTTTTTCTCTTAGCCATTCTGATGGGTGTAAGATGGAATCTCAGAGTCGTTTTCATTTATATTTCCCTGATGACTAAGAACATTGAGTATTTCTTTAAGTGATTCTCAGCCATTTGAGATTCCTGTGTTGAGAATTCTCTTTTTAGCTCTGTGCCCCATTCTTTAATTGGGTTATTTTGTTTGTTGGGTTTTTTTATGTTCTTTATATATCTTGGATATTAGCCCTTTGTCAGATGTAGGATTGATGAAGATTTTTTCCTAGCCTGTAGACTGCCTTTTATTCTATTGGCAGTGTTCTTTGCCTTACAGAAGCTTTTTCAGTTTCATGAGGTACCATTTATTAGTTTTTTTGACTTAGAGCCTGAGCTGTTGGTGTTGTGTTCAGGAAGTTGTCTCCTGTGCCAGTGAGTTCAAGTTCGAAGCAATTCCCACTTTCTCATCTAATAGATTTAATGTATCTGGTTTTATGTTGAATTCTTTGATGCACTTGATTGTTCAGGGTGACAAATATGGATCTATTTGCATTTTTCTACATGTAGACATCCAGTTAGACCAGCACCATTTGTTGAAGATGCTGTCTTTTTTCCATTGTATGGTTTTAGCTCCTTTGTATAAAAAAAAAATCAAGTGTCCATAGGTGTGTGGGTTTATTTCTGTGTCTTCAATTCAATTTCAGTGAACAGCTGGTCTATATCTATGCCAGTGCCAAGCAGTTTTTTATTACTATTGCTCTACAGTACAGCTTGAAGTCAGGGATGGAGATATTTCCAGAAGTTCTATTGTTGTATAGGATTCTTGTATAGCTATTCTGAGTTTTTTTTATTTTTCATATGAAGTTCAGAGTTGTTCTTTCAAGGTCTGCAAAAAAAAATCTGTTGATATTTTGATGGGAATTGCATTGAATCTATAGATTGCTTTTGGTAAGATGGCCATTTTTACTATGTTAATCCTACCAATCCATGAGCATGGGAGACCTTTCCATCTTCTGATGTCTTCTTCAGTTTCTTTCTGCAGAGACATGAGGTTCTTGTCATGCATGTCTTTCCACTTGGTTGACTAGAGTTACAACAAGATAATTTATATTATTTGTGGCTATTGTGAAGGGTGTGGTTTCCCTAATTTCTTTCACAGCCCATTTGTCATTTGTATTCAGGGGGACTACTGTTTTTAAAAAAAATTAATCTTGTATCCAACCAATTTGATTAAGGTGTTTATCAGCTGAACAAGTTCTCTGGTGGAATTTTGGAGGTCACTTATGTATACTATCACATCATTGCAAATAGCAATACTCTGACTTCCTCCTTTCTGATTTATATCCCCTTGATCTCCATTAATTGCCTTATTGCTCTAACTAGAACTTCTAGTAAGTGGTTTTATTTTTTAATTGAGTTTGGTAAAAAATTTACAACACCAGTTTATGAGGGTGCGTTCTATTTGTTAGGGCAAAGCAGGTTGCGTGCAGCCCTGAGGCCGAGGACTAGCTCTGATCTTTGCAAACACTGTAAGTCCACAGCATTCTCCTGTTGGCTGTTTAGAGAAAGGGAAATGACTTAAGACCTCACTCTTGCCCCTGACTCATTCCCTCACTACAGTGTGACTTACTTCTTTCAACCCCGTGAAGATATACCATTTGGGGATTTTAAGGCCTAATTTGGTGGTGGAGCATGAGGGAGATGGTTCAGAGAGTAACGCACGTGCCCAGCGAACACAAGAACTGGAATTCAGCCCCTAACCACCCATATAAATACTAGGAGGACATGGTGACCTACCTGTAATCCCAGTATCCAAGAAGCAGAGACAGGGGGACGACCCCACCCCCACCCCAGCCTCTCCCATCCCTGCCCCCCTACTCCCTGGACCCCCTGCCCCCACCCCCTGGCCCTCCTACCCTCCTTAGCCCCCCCTGCTCCCCCAGCATCCCCGGCCCCCTGACCCCCACCCCCTGGCCCTCCCACCCCCTGGCCCTCCTACCCCCTGACCCCCTGACCCCCTGCTCCCCCAGTCCCCCCTGGCCCCCCACCCTTGGCCCCCTTACCCGTTCCCCTCAGCCCTCCTAACCCCACCCCCTGGCTCTCCTATCCCTCTGCCCCCCACTCTCCCAGTACCCCCCAGCCCCCTGCCCCTCAACCCCTGGCCCTCCTACCCCTCGCCCCCTGCTCCCCTCAGCCCCCCTGGCCCCCCTGCCTCCCACTCCTGGCCTCCCTAAACCCCCATCCCCTCAGCCCGCCCCCAGCAAGCTGGCCAGCTACATAGGGTGACTTCTTAAGCTATACGTTCTATTGAGAGATTCTATTTCACGTATGCACACATGCACGTGCACCACACACGTGCAAAAACAAGCAAACTAAATGATCACTACTTAGACAGATGCATGCCTACAATACCAGCTCTTACGAAGCTGAGGTAAAAGGATTGTGAGTTTGAGCCTACCTGGGCTACACAGTGAGGCCATGCTGGGGAAGAACACAACCAAACCTCAACCCCAAACAAACAGAATTCCTTGCTCTCTTTTTTTAAACCTTGGCTTCCAGTGCAAACCAGCAGCTGCTGGCCACTGATGCCACCAGAACAGGAACAGGACAGGATGGCTCCTCACAGAACATTCCTGTTTTTAAAGATAACACCCCCATCTCAATGCCTGCATTTCTTGCAGAGGAAGGAAATTGTTACATCACCATATAATGGCAGAGGACAGCAGGGACCAGTGGTCTCATAAACACACACACCCCCTTTTATTTCAGGAATCACATGGCAAGTTTATGTCTTCCTCAGTGCACTGTATGAACTTGACCTAAGCAGGAAGAACCTCATTTCCCTTGATTTTGTCACTCCATCAAGAATTGACCTTCCAGGTTCTAGACAGACGGCTTAGTGGCTAAGAGCACTGACTGCTCTTTCAGAGGACCTGGCTCAAATACACAGTACTGACATGGTGGCTCCCAACCATCTGTAACTCCAGTTCTGGGAGATGAAACTCTGGGAGATCCAGCTCTGAAGGCACTGCATGCGCGTAGTGCACAGACATATGTGCAAGCAAAGCATCCATGCACATAACATAAAAATAAGTATATCTTTTAAAAAAAGAATTTGCTTTCCAAATAATGTGGGGTTTCTTGTTGCCATAACTCTCCCTGGCATCCAAGTCCACACAAATAATGCAACACAGTATCTAGTGGTTATTGACCATAATATCCCATAATACTAACAGCTATTCCCCAAGTAGATGCTAAGGAGTTTGGCTCTTCACTGATGTGTGCATGGTGTGTGCATGGTGTGTGTGTGTGTGTGTGTGTGTGTGTGTGTGTGTGTGTGTGTGTGTGTGTTAATGTTCTTAACAGCAGCCTTCTTCTTCCTAATCATAGCCAGAAGCTTTTCTGGATCCACACAGAAAAGCAAAGCAGAGCAGGTTTCCGATCACTTATGTCACACCTGTGCTGTGGGGAAGAGTCTCCGTTTGAATTGGGTACTTTGACCTCTTCTTCCTTTGCTAATTGCCAGTATTAAATGTTTCTCTTTGACAATGAATTTCTGATAAAGCATCTGTTTCCATCCAGGGAGCTATTGAGAGTCATAAATTCCACAGTCTCTGCAGATGGGCCAATGATGTGATAAACACCGTTTCATGGCTAGACAGAGGGAAGCATTTCTATAGCCACAACCATCTGGGGATGCAGGCCAGGTCTGCATAGCAGAGCCTGCTTCAGGGAGCTTAGTAGAAACGACAGCAGTAAAAACAGCAGCGCTTCCTCTGAATTCAACAGCGGTTGTTATTCTTTCTAACAGAGACTGCCTGGTTGGCCTATAAAAAACAAGTGAGTGAGGCCAAGAGTCCCTGCACTGGGCTCGTTCCTGCCTGATTTTTCTACCTATAGGATGTCTGGGTCATGAGGAAGGGATGGTGTCCGATGGTGGCACCTGTTAGTTTCCTTGTAATACCTACCTGTGCCCCCACAAAGCCACGCCAAAGGAATACGCAACTCAAGTGATGTTGGGTAGCTTGACATACTGAGCGGGCTCCAATAGAAGTCCCTTAATCTCCTTCCAGCCAGATGGCTGCCCCTAAGCTCTGGCTGTATGCAAATTTTGGATCTGTGTCTGCTTAGAGAATGAAGTCTGTCCCAAGCTGAAAAGGCTTCTTTTCTCGCAACATCTCTCCAGAGCTAGACACGGACTGCCCTGAGGGCCAGGTCTCATCACACATCTGGGCAGTGGTAGGTTTGCTTGTCTTTGGAAACCCCAGTCGAATCAGCTAGCCCTTAAAATCCTTACAATGGTAAATTCCTTTGTCTGGAGCATAGGCGGAAGTACCTTGCCTGTGTGTTGAGGTGTCTCGGCAGGTTTGCTCCTGACTGGGAGTGGGAACCAGGCAAAGCCATGGGCTCTTGCCTCAGCTCACTGAGTGTGGTTTCTTACCAGTCCGGACTCCATCACTTCCAGGCTCACTTTCTGTTTCTTCTGCTTTGTGACTTCTTCACTGAGTTCGGAAGGACTCATAGGACTTAATCTACAGGTCCATAAAACACAGCAGTTGGTCCTGTGCTCCGCTGTGTTCTTCTGTTTGGCTGCCCATACATTGACCCTGAATGCACACTTACAAGGAAAAAAAAATACTCTAAGCAGATGTTGCATTGGGAGAGGCTGTCTTGTTTACAGAGAAGACACATTAAAGTAGGAATTTCAAATATTAAATTTTGCTTTTGACACTGAAAATCCCAGAACTGGCCTGATTCTGGCCCAGCTGGGTTCTGAGACTGATGGAGTCCATGTCAGCCTCTCTCTGTGTTTCTTTAATCCTTTTTTTTTTCTTTTTCTCTGCTGTTCTTTCTCCGCAGAGTAGTTTCCAGAGACTCCAGGCTTATGGCAGTCAGCTAAGCCATCACAGAAGATACATTTCTGTTCTAGTATCCTCACAAACTTCCCACTTCCTCTCACTGGCAGCATGCTAGCCCAGCCACCATGGCCAAGTATAGTGATTTTTTTTTCTTTGACCAATGCCGAATATGTGTTTCCCAAGGGAACTGATATTTTCAGATATGTTTGGTGAACTACAAAATGGCATAGGCCTGGGGCTAAGAGAGATGGATCAGCAGTTAAGAGGACTCAGTTTCCTTTCCGAGAACCTACATAGTGGCTCAAAATCATCAATAACTCCAGGTCCAGGGGATCTAACCTTCCCTTCTGACCCCAAGGATACCAGGAACATACAAGATTACATCCACTACACAAGATGCATGTGTGCACACACACACACACACATACATACACACAGACACACGAGAGAGAGAGAGAGAGACAGAGACAGAGAGACAGACAGACAGACAGACAGACAGACACTACTCAGACACACTAAAGAAAAACTAAATCCAAGGCTGGATGTTGTAGTGCACACCCGGCACAATGGCTGTCATAACCCTTATGAGTTAGCTTAATTGGGTTGTGGGTGTCCTAATTTCGGGTTCAGAATGATTGCATTATTCTCATTGTTTCTGTGAAGGTCTCATTGGGTGAGAATAATAGCATCACAATCAGTGAGCTGAGAGAAACAAATTACCTTGTCTAATGTAGGTGGTCCTCATCTAATTGGTTGCTGGTTTGCAGAAAGCTCAAAGTCTGACTCACCAAAGTCAGGTAGAACTCCCCTTCTGGATACTTCCCTGGAACTGAAGCATTGGTTTCCCTTGCATCTTAACTCAAATGGGTACATTAGCCTTCAGACTGGAACTGTACCACTGGGCCCCCAGGTCTCTCATTTGCCCCAAAATCTTGGAACTTATCAGATTCCATAGATGTATGAGCCAATCCATTGCAACAAGCCCTACCTATGATTTATCATTTGTCACCTATCTATCAATCATCTATTTATAATATGCCATCTCTCTATTGATCATCAGCAGATCTATATCACACTGATTCTGCTTCTCTGGTGAACACTGACAGATACAAATGTCAACCATCATCGTCTCTAGGATAGTTCCAAGTGGAAGGAGGTGCACATAACTAGTTAGTGTTAGGCCGGACCTGATGGTGCACACCTTTAATCCCAGCACTCAGGAGGCAGAGGCAGGTGGATGTCTGTGAGTTCAAGGCCAGCCTGGTCTACAAAGCGAGTCTAAGACAGCCAAGGCTACACAGAGAAATCCTGTCTTGAAAAACCAAATCAAACCAAAACAACAACAACAAAACTAGTTAGTGTTTATCTAAAACAATGGAGGCTACAAATTTTCTAACATTTCTCTTATTATTGAATGGAAGGATAAATAAGAAAAAGAATTAACAATTACTTTTAGAAAAGAAAGTTGAGGGGAAGGAGAGACAAGGTAGCAAGCATCAAACATGGTAACTGGAACAGGAAGCTGAGGGCGCTCATCTGCAACTGGCAAGCGTGAAGCAGAGAGAGCGACTGGCGGTGTCCCAGCTTCTTTAGACTTCCAAAGCCTGCCTCCAGTGACATTCCTCCTTCCTAAAGCTGCCTAAAGGGCTCCACCAACATGGAACCAAGTGTTTAGACAAGAGCTTGTGGAGGACTCACTCATTCAAACCGCCACAGGGACCATCCTGGAGCAATGTCTGTGTCGTCAAGGGTAGCTTGATGCTCTGTGGGATGGAAGGAAGAAGATGCTCGGGATGGGAACAGTGCAAGAGACTGTCAGCTTCATGTTGAGGTTCCTCGTGTTGACCACACAGTCATACTCAGTGTCACTTCCTGAACAATGGCTGGTCACTCAGCTGTGGTAGGGAGGAGGTCAGCACTGTTGAAGGGCTTCTCCGATGGGCATGAATCTGTGCTGCAGAGTGAAAGTGTGGCTATGGACGGAGATGGGACGACCCGAGCCAGTGCTCCCAGTAAGCCTATGAGATGGTGAAAATCCAAATTCCAGGTCAGACCGATCTGGAAGCTTTGGATTTCTCAGGCTGATGCCTCCAGAAGGATCCGTGGACAAGGACAAGGACCGAAAGAATCCGCCTTTCATTTTCAGAGCAGAGTAAGCCCAGAACCCCACATCAAGAAGCCTCTGACAAGCCAGGCCTGGTGACACACGCCTTTAATCCCAGCACTCGGGAGGCAGAGGCAGGTGGATCTCTGAGAGTTCAAGGCCAGCCTAGTCTACAAAGTGAGTCCAAGACAGCCATGGCTATACAGAGAAACCCTCTCTCTAAAAAGCAAAAGCAAAACCAAACCAAACCAAACCAAACAAACAAAAAACAAAAACCCAAAACCTTTGACAAAATCTTCTGAGAAGCCACTGTTTTGACCTTTTTCTGCTTCTGTGCCTCTCTGCCTCCAGTTGTACAAGTTCCACTGTGAACTTCCAAATCGTGAGGCTGTGAGGAATTGATCTAGTGTTTCCTCAGCTGTCTGCCAGTCCGTACAGCAAAACACTTCATGGTAGGTGGCTAAAAATATCGTGTCTTTCCTTCAAAAATGTCTGGTGATGTGTTCTCAGGATTGAAAAGTGGCAGCTTATGATGGGCACCCAATTCACAGAAAAAAGTATAAAGGTGCTAACAACACCCTGCTTAGTGTTCAGAGCCCTCGTGAGCAGAATCCAGCCTCCCTCAGGTCCTCAGAAGTGGCCGTCCATGATCATGTCTCAAGAGAAAACATGAGCAGACTGCTTGCGCAGCTTGAGGTTGTCACTGACTTCCTAGACACAGTGGACATCGTCCACTGTGGAAATATAAAAGAAGTAAACCCAGACACAGGAGCTAGCCATTTCTTTGCAATGAAGTCTTCAGACATGGGTCAAAGAGATAAAGACACAACACCTATCCAAGGCCCAGGAAGTCTGCAGCTCTTTACCCCTTGGATGGGACAACCTGAAGCATTTTTCCCAGGGAGATGCTTTACCGCTTGTCCAAATGGATCCTCCTCACTAATACCTCATGTTGACTGTTCCCTTATTCATTTCTTTCTCTACCTTCTAACTGATACTGGCTTTCTCAGCCTCTGCTACTGAGAGCACAAACCCAAACGGTCCCAGGGACCTACAACCTCTCTAAGGCCAGCAGCAGCTCATGAGAGGGAAGCCAGGCCCCCTTACTAGAGAAATCACATCAGAAGCAACATGGGATATCAATCCAGGGGCCAACTCAGCTAGAGGCAGTACCAACTGGAGAATAAGCGAAGCCTTGCTTCCGGGTGTGGCAGGGAGGGCCTGGCAGGGAAGTTGGTGGACACAGGAGGGAAGAATGCAACTAGGGCAGGCACAGTGCAGGCTTCTGAAAGTCTGGGTGGACCACGGGAGCTGAGATATACCTTTTTTCTCCTGCACTTGTGTATCAGAATGCCAGGCTCTGTTGCATCTGGGCTCCAGGACTCCCTACACCAGTGAGACCTGGAATGGTAGGCTTTGGACCTGTAACACGAGGTTACCCCTTTATCTTGCCGATTCTGAGGCTTTAGGACTCAGTCTGGGCTGGGCTACTTGACACTCCCGTCTCCAGCTTGTAACTGCCCTGTTATCGGAGTCTCAGCCTCTATAGTCATACAAGCCAATTATCCTATGAAAACCCCTCTTTGTTTATCTTCATCGGTTTCCTTTTGGTTCTGTCTGTCTATGGAACATGATGAGGGCTTCATGGGAGTGAACCAGAGTTGTGGATTCAGTAGCACAAGGCCACTAGAATCCTGCAGGGCCAACAGCAAATAGAGGCTGAGCTTTCATGGGGCAGTTGGTGTGTGAGTGTAGCCTGATCTGGCCAACAGTAGCCTTCTGACAAACTCTGTCCTCCCAGAGTTCAAAGTGTTTAAGGATGCTCTTAAAAAACAGTTCTAGTTTTCAGGAAAATTGTATTCCCGTGTGATTGCATCTCTAGACCATATGCACCAATTTTTTAGACACCCTGGGTCACTCTGACCATTGGTCCTTTTGCCGCCATCACTCCCTACAGCCTGGCTCCTCTGTAGCCCACGCTGTACGGGCAATGGGCGGATCTATCCAGTATACATATGCTTAGCTGGAGTCTTAGCATGTTCCTTATTCTGAACCAGCAGCTAATACTTCATTTTCAATTTCCATGCCCAAGCATACAATGGCCTTGTTGTACTGCACAAATAGGCTGTGGTGAAGCCCTGGCCCACAATCCCCCCATTCATAAAGAATCCACGGTGCTCAGGTTGTCCTTCTGAGCTTTGTGAGCATTTGCAAAAGCCTTAGGAAAAGTGTGATGGTTTACAGACTGTCTTATGCCCCTCCTCTTTGTTATACTCTCTGCCTTTCACAGGGACGTTTCAGACAGTCCCAACTATCACATGCAGAGCGGTTGCTGGAATTGACTCACGGGTTCAAGCATGCTCTTGCTCACTCCTCACCTCCTCCAAGGCTACTTCTCCTTTTATCTTTGCTTCTTGTCTCTTCTGAATGGTGTCTATGCTACTGCACAGTCTGAAATGCAGCGGCCCATAGGAAAATAAATCCACCAGCCGGATGAAACTCCCACATCACTGCCTGCATGCCATCCTGCCTCAGTAAATCCTAGAGAAAAGCAAGAAGAGATATCTGTTATGGACGAGAGAAAGTCACTCTGGGGGCCTGGAAGATAGCTCAATCTGGCATCAGTATAGATCCCGAACACCTATATAAAAAGCCAGGCACAGCAGTGTATGCAGAGAATGTAACTTTACCTTAGTCTGGGCCCAAGGTGAAAACAGTCTTGGGATGCTTGACCCCACTGAGACTCTGTCTCTACAAACTGATAAAGATCTTAGACTCAGAGAAAGAGGAAGGATCAGCCCAAGACAAAAGACAAGGGCCAGGTGATTCCCGATTCTGATGGGGTATTGTATTTTCAAAAGGACCATCGACTGGGAGGAGGGAGGGAGAGAGACAGACAGACAGAGAGACAGACAGACAGACAGAGAAACAGAGAAACAGAGACACAGAGAGAAGAAGAGGAGGAGGAAGAGGAGGAAGAGGAGGAGGAGGAGGGGGAGATTGAGGAACCAGAGCCAGCCCATGGCGTGAGGAGTTGGAGCAGTTGGAGTTGGAGGCGGTAAACTCGGTGGAGACCTCCAGGTTTGGTCCATAGAGGATCTGCTATATTCCTGAGAATTACTCAGGGGAATAACCCTGCAGAACTGACACCCACAAGGTTTCATTCTTGTTCTTCTTCATCTTTTTTCCCTCCTATTTAGGGTAGTCAGGTTGTAAGGGAGGTACGTGCCTTTAATAAACCCCTAATAAAGCAGACACATTGAGGAATCGGAGCCAACAGCAGTGCACAGCTGTAATCCCAGGGTTAGCAAGGCAGAGACAGTAGATCCTCTGTGGGGTCTGATTGCTAGCCAGTCTAGCCCCACTGGTGAGCTAGCTGCAGTTGGTTCGTGGTTCAGTGAGAGACTCTGTCTCATAAGGGGTGGACTGAAGCAATGGCTTGGAGTTAGGCTTAGGGCGGGGACATCACTTGCCATGAAGGGCAGGTGATCTGAATTTGACTCTGGAATCTATGTAAAAGTAGAAGGAGAGCACTTACTCCACACATTGTCCTCTGACCTCCACACACGTGCTGTAGTATCCATGTGCTCTGCCGTCATATACACACAACAACAACAACAACAACTATTATTATTATTATTATTATTATTATTATTATTATTATTATTATTTATACTATTAAAGACAATATCCATCAACCTTTGGACCCTACATGTATGGGTGTAAGGGCACACACATACACATACACACACACACACACACACACACACACACACACACACAAGAAAAACTCACCCTGACTATGTTTTTTCCACAGTAAAATGCCTTTTCCATGTTACAGAAATCCTCAGTTTTAAACACCAGTCAAGGCCTGCTCTTAGTCCCTTTGCCCATGACTTCCAGTGGTCCATGGATCAGTGGTGTCAGAGCTTCCTGGAAATGCAGAATCTTAGTTCCTCCCATGTTGTACCAAGAAAAAAACTTATTTTAACAAGAAGCCCAGATGACAAAACATGATATCTGCAGAAATGAGAAAATAAGTGACTCCAACAAAACAACAACAAACTCCCTCACTGTTAAATGATCCAAAAAGACAAAGGCTAATTGCTTAGAGATTCCACTGAGAACTAGTAAGTGAGTAAGGGACACATTCTGAGGAGAACAAAGCTAACGTTTGGTGTGTTCTTAGCATACCCAGAGGGTAGAGAGAACCATGGGTAATATCAGCTGCTATGACCTCACTAAATGCCACCTCAGGGTCAAAGGCTCAGAAAGCCTAGCAGTGCCAGCTTCATCAACCTTAGGCCCAATCACACGCCTGCCATGAGTCCTCAGTGCTGCTACATAAGATGTTTTTCTTTCTTGGAAACATTTTTGTTCCTTTTCTTCTTAGATTTGGTTTTGCATAACACAGAAATCTACCCAAATATATATATATCCGCCTTGCGCTACTGGAAAAACAGAAGGCAAACCTGTGCATCCCTATGGTGTTTTCTCCACCTCGGCTACACTCTTCTGGGAGCTCACAGGCGGCACTCTGGCTTTTCTCATTGACCTGCAGCAGCAACTCCATCAGCTCCCTCTAGACCAGTTATTTTCAAGGGGAGGTGGGGCAGAGGGGTGGGGCAGAGGGGTGGGGCAGAGGGGTGGGGCAGAGGGGTGGGGCAGAGGGGTGGGGCAGAGGGGTGGGGCAGAGGGGTGGGGCAGAGGGGTGGGGCAGAGGGGTGGGGCAGAGGGGTGGGGCAGAGGGGTGGGGCAGAGGGGTGGGCCTCTCCCCACAGCTCTAGAGACATTGAATGATGTTTTGAGACATTGGAAGTTTCACATCTGGGGATAGAGAAGTGGGACTGACACCTGTACGTAAAGAAACGTGACAAGGGCTCTACAGTGCGCGGAACAGCTTTCAACCAGGAGCTGAGGCCAAATGTGGCAAGCGAAGAGGCTGAAAACTTCTACCCTAAACTGTACCCCACAGCCACCATAATGCTGATTCCAAACGGTACCCCTCAGTCTTCCCCGCCCCAGTACAAACACACTTCTCTTTCATTTGGGAAGACACGGGGATTTACTAATTACATTTATTGAGTACATTTCTTTATTTGGATTATTCTTTGGAGTATATTCTTTATTTGGATTTTTCTATCAGGTCATTTATGCTCTCTACCAGTCTTAGGAGCTATTAATGTAACTCAAAAGATAGGAAACTGAGGCCCAGAGGTAAAGGGTAAAGCAGGATTTGCACCCAGGCACACTGTCTGCAAAACTCTCTTAGCACAAGTCAATTCTCAAGAGTAAATATTTGCAAGTGTGCTCAGGGGCAGCTTTTCCATCACCAGATAGTCTATTGCACCACAGCTGAACCCCGGGAGCTGTGGGCACGTGGACAAGGCCTTTCTTTCTTGGTGCAACATGCTCTTTCACAAATACCACTTTGTCCCTGGAGCCCGGCAGATCACAGGAAGAGAAGGAAAAGAGCTGGCTCCTCCTGAGGAAATGCGAACGTCTGCGTGAGAAAGTGTGCTATTTTATGAGAGCCTGGTGGCAGCTGATGTGGTGGTAGGTCATGGTAGAGAAAATGGCTCATGGTGTGATGGCCGGGGGCGGAGGAATAAGATAAATGTCCCGAGTCCCCTTCAAGGGCATGGCCCCTGT
Organism: Acomys minous; assembly: GCF_964271855.1. Lineage (NCBI taxonomy): Eukaryota > Metazoa > Chordata > Mammalia > Rodentia > Muridae > Acomys > Acomys minous. The sequence continues at coordinate 3,267,234 of NC_140485.1, forward strand.
CACCTGACCGCTTTCCTTTAGGCTCCATCTCATAAAGGCTTCCCAACAGTGCCGAGCTGGGGACTGAGCATATGGGCCTTTGGGGACATTTCCAGTCCAGCTGTCACATCATACTTATGGCAATCTCTTCTATTTGGGAAAAAAAAAAAAGGAGGAGGAGGAGAAAGGAAGGAAGGGAGGAAGGAAAGAAGGAAGAAAGGGGGGAAAAAGCTGGGAATGGTAGTACATACCTTTAATCCCAGCACTTTGGAGATAAACTTTGTGAGTTCAAGGCCAGCCTAGTCTACATAGTGAGGTCCAGGCCAACGTGACACACAGTCTCACAAACAGGGCTGAGGGAGCGGTAATGATGTTCTTACTGTTTGAAAAGTAAAATATTAAACTATATGATTCCTAGTTGTGTTGGCTTGAATATGGAATCTGAGGCAGGGGTACTGTGACTTTGAGCCCAAACTGGGCTATATGGAAAGAGTATATCAAAAGAAAAGAAAAAAACAAAACACACATACACACACCACCACCACCACCACTACTTAGTTGTGACACATCTGAGAATTCTGCTCTCTCTGTCTCTGTCTCTCTCTGTCTCTCTGTCTCTCTCTCTCGTGTGTGTGTGTGTGTGTGTGTGTGTGTGTGTGTGTGTGTGTGTGTGTATGTTGTTTGACACCTGACGCCTTCCTCAAGTGCTCTTCATCTTATGTTTTGAGACAGCTTGAATCGGAAGCTCGCTTTTCAGGCTAGACCAGTTTACCAGCAAGCTCCGGGATCTTAGCCATCGTCTAAGAGGCTAAGAGGGGCATGAACTTCCAGAAGTTCAGAGAAGCCGCTAGATAGCAGGCCCTGCTCCTAAGGAAGAGTGTGGTGTTGGCAGCTGTGCAGGATGGCTCTGGTTAATGATTGTCCTCGACTACAGGTGCACGCACAGTTTTCCACATGTGCATTGAGTATTCAAGCTCAGGTCTTCATGTTTACTCAGAGAGCATTTTGCCGCTGAGCCACTTCTCTAACCCCGAAGAACTCCATGTTTCAAGAGGAAAACTTGATCCACTTGAAGAAAATGTACAGAAGAATTAAGATTTCTTTGGAAAGAGTCAAGGACAAAGGCCCAACACTTTAGGACATTTCACCATCTACTTGGCCTTCTTCCCACTGAGTTTTACACCCCTAACCTCTCTTCAACTCACACGGCAGCCAAGGCCACGCCTATGTATTCAATTTATTTATTTATTTATTTATTTATTTATTTATTTACATCCTGGTCACAGCCCCATTTCTCCTCTCTTTGCAGTCCCACCCTCCTTCCTTCTCACTCCTCCCCCCTCTCCTATTCCTCAGAAAAAGAGAGCCCGCCTTCCCATCCACCCCAGCTCATCAAGTCACATCAGGACTAAGTGTGTGTTCCCTTCCCCTATGGCCTGGCAAGGCAGTCTCACCAGGGGGAAGTGATCAAAAAGCAGACACCAGAGTCCATATTCAGAGACAGCCCTCACTCCCCTTCCTAAGGACAGGAACTCAAACAGTACAGGAACCTAGAGACAGGAACTAAAGCAGAGGCCACAGGTGGGTGCCACTTACTGGCTTGTTCCTCATAGCTTGCTCAGCCTGCTTTCTTATAGAACCCAGGACCACCAGCCCAGAGATGGCACCACCCACTATAGGCTAGGCCCTCCTCCATTGATCACTAATTAAGAAAATGTCCTACAGGCTTGCTTGCAGTTGATCTTCTAGAGACATTTTCTTAACTGAGGTTCCCTCTTCTTATGATTTTAGCTGGAGTCAAATTGACAAAACTATCTGGCCCAGGGACATTACCTCAGAGTAAAGGGCTGGAAAAAGGTTGTACAAGATGGGGAAATGGAATAGACAGAGGTAATTGTTGAAGAGAGGGAACAGGTTAGGAAAGGGAGAACAGGGAATGAGGGAATATCCGACCAATGACTGGCCCAACCCAGGACCTACCCCATGGAAGAGAGGCAGACCCTGACACTATTAACAATACTTTGCTATGCTTGCAGACAGGAGCCTATCAGAGTTGTTCGCTGAGAAGCTCCACCCAGCAGAGGTTCAAAACAGATGTTGAGACTCACAGCCAAACATTGAGCGAAGCATAGGGAGTCTAGTAGGAAAGTAGGGGGTGCATAAAATGACCTGGACGTGACAGGAACTCCACAAGAAGACCAACAGAGCCAACTAACCAGGGCCCAGAGGGGCCTGTGGAGTCTGAGCACCAACCAAGGACCACGCATGGCCTGGGCCTAGGTCCTCTACACAGATGTAGCTGATGGGCAGCTCAGGCTTCATGTGAGTAAAAGGAGTAAGGCTGTCACTGACATGGACTCTGTTGCCTGCCTTTTTATCACTTCCCCCTGATGGGACTGCCTTGCCAGGCCACAGGGGAAGAGGACAAACTCAGCCCTGATACGACTTGATAAGCTGGGGTGGGTGGGTAGGGGGGCTCCCTTTTTCTGAGGAATAGGGGAGGGGGGAGGGGGAGGAGAGAAGGGATGGGCTATGACCGGGATGTAAAGTGAATAAATTAATTAATTAAAAAGGAGTCAACTCTAACGCAAAGACCCTTCTCAAACAACAGCAACAACAAACAATTTACAGCAATGTCTCTACTGAATTTTTCCTTGCCCCTTAATAACTCAACCTTTTATGCAACATTTCCATTATTTTAGGCATTATACATAATATATATGTATGAAGAAGATATATACAAGTTTTGTATGACTACATTTACATGAAGGACTCTTAAGAAACCCCAATAAACTCATTGGTTCACCAAACTAGATTTTGGTAGGGAAATGGGGCCAGAATAAAGATACAATTAGACTGTGTGCTGTTTGATGATTTGCCATATGTGAGTTCAAGGCCAGCCTGGTCTACAAAGCAAGTCTAGGACATCCAGGGATGTTATACAGAGAAACCTTGTCTTGAGAAACCTTGTCCTGAAAAACCTTTTTAAAAAATCTAACCTGGAGGAAAATTCATTAACACTCAGTAAGTCTTAAAGACTCTGGAAATTCTTGGGGAGACTCCTGAAGACTCAGGAAATAGACAACTCAGAAGCCTCAAGAAGTCCCTGAAACTGATCAAATGCCAAAAACCATATACTCTAAGAACATACAAGCAACAAGGACTAGTAGGGAAATGCACACCAGCTGATCTGCCTGAAAGAAACACTCTCCAACCTGTTGCACTGCCTGCAAGTTAGGCAGTGAGATGTAGTGATATCCAGGGTTGTAGCATTCCTGAGCTGGGGTGGGCCTTTAGTGGGATAGCTTCCTTTGAGTTGTCCCTGACCCTGAAAGTAACGCCTCATCCATATTCCTGTAAGTAACCCTAATGAACTCATTGACTCATCAGGTTGGTCTTAGAAAGCACTGTTAATGTGTTCTGTTGTTGGTTCCATATCTGGATGTGAATAAATCTTTATTGTCACTCTCTCCTCAAGCATCAGGTTGGTCTTAGAAAGTACTGTTAATGTGTTCTGTTGTTGGTTCCATATCTGGATGTGAATAAATCTTTATTGTCACTCTCTCCCCAAGGAACGGGTCACATGGCACCATATAGAGAAAGCAGTCCAAGGATTTACAGAGCCGCTTGCTTTACCACTCAAGTTCTCTGTTTCTCCCATAGTTACAGTAGCAAACTGCGCATCATCTTCCCTTGGGTCATGAAGAATGAAGTTCACTGGTGACTTCAGCCTGCACCGAAGGCATTAGTTTAGCAAACCAGAAGCTTTTCTCAGAACGGTCTGCCGAGTCAGACTCAGAGGTTTGCTTTCTCATTTGTTTTCCTTTCAGAACTTTCCTCTCTCTCTGGAGAGAAGTTCCAGGAAAGAAACCCCAGGGATCTTATGTTTGAGGTTCTTGGAGGGATGCAGATAGGCTGAAGGTGTCTCGTCAGAAGTTCACTTGAGTTTCTGTGTTGAGCTTAACAGTTGCTCACTGCAGGATCGAGCCCTCGAAGTCCCAGAAAGTGGTATGGCTCCATTTTCCTGTTTTGCTTGTTATTTTACTTGCTCATTTGCTTTCTACTTTTTAGACTGGTTTTGTATTTCCAGAAAAACTGAATAAATAGTACAAAGTTTTCTTACAGCCTGTTGTTGTGCAACATTATTCCTAGGGAGACGTGAACAAACAACAGCTCGCCTCAGGCAGGGAGCCAATAAGAGGCCAAAATAAGGAGATCACCAAAGTCCAACTTGGTGAACCGAGTGCTCTTGGGGTTACTTACAGGAATATGTGTGAGGGGCTCCCTCCTAGAGCAGAAATGACTCAAAGACAGCTGTGCCACCCAAACATGGCGACAGTGCATGAGCCCCAGAGTCCCTGACGTACTGTACTTACCCAGCTTGACAGGATGAAGTGTGCCTTTTCCAGGCGATGCACTGCTCTGTGCCTCTGAGGGGCAGCTAGCTGGTGTCTGTCTTCCAGACAACGTGTTTAGTCTGACTTCCAGAGGGCTTGTCTTGTCTGAGAGTGTCTCAGCCGCTCTTGGTGATTATGTAAGTGTGGGGATGAAGGAGGCTGGTGTGCCTGGGCAGTCTGAGGGACTTTTGACACTTCTAGCCTCCCTGTAGAGCATCCTGAGTCTTAACAAGCTGTAGGATGGGATGTATCAATCTGGAGAAAATTGTTATACAATGCCCATTGCACAAAGAGTCCGCTATCACTGAATTTTAATACAGTACTCTAATTACAGTTGAGGAGCCAATGTTGACCCTCTAATTAAGCTAAGTACATTGTTTACTTGGATGTCTTTAGTTTTAACCTCAGGCATTTTTGTTCTAGATTTCACTCAAAATACACTATATGTAATTAACCGTGTCTCATTATACAGATCTCTTTTTTCTTGTTGTTTTGTTTTGTTCGAGACAGGGTTTCTCTGTGTAGCCTTGTCTGTCCTGGACGCCCTTTGTAGACCAGGCCAGCCTAGAACTCACAGTGATCTGCCTGCCTCTGCCTCCCAAAGTGCTGGGATTACAGGCGTGTACCACTGTGTCCAGCAACGCAGATCTTTTTTTTTTTTAATGTTTCTTTCTTAAAAAGAAATACTAAATTGAAATTTTTTGAGACACATGAATACTAACTACACTTACATCATTTCCACCCTTCCTCTCCCTCTGTAACACCTCCTATGCCACTTAGAGAGGTGATGCTCCCCAAAGAACCCCAAGTTACCAGGACAGACAAGGCTGCACAGAGAAACCCAGTCTCAAAAAACACAAAAAAGCAAAGCAAACAAAACAAAACAGCAATATCAACAAAAAGAAGCACAAGCGAACAAAACCCCAGTGACAGGCGTGGGACAGGCGTGGGACAGGCGTGGGACAGGTGTGGGACAGGCATGGGACAGGCGTGGGAAACCTCCTTTTGAGTGGATGGCCAGGGAAGTGAGGAGACTCTCAAGATAGCATAGGCTGTTTCTGTTGTCCTTTGTTACCTCTGCGAACTCGAAGGTAAGTCCCTATTGCTGAAGACACCACACACTTGGAACACTTTGGGGGAAAAGTGCCCACTTCTCAAATTCATGACCTCTCCTTTAATGTGTGTGTGTGTGTGTGTGTGTGTGTGTGTGTGTGTGTGTGTGTGTGTGTGTAAATAAAGTCTATTTAGTGTTGCTAGTACGTGTGTTTGTTTAAAACTGACCCCTTGGGATTGGATAACCTGTCAGGGGGCTTGTCCCTGGAGAAGATCCATTTTCCCTTTCTCTGCAGCAATGGGTGAGGACTGTGCGATCCTCCCATCCGCGTTAGCGCATCAACTGCTCTTGACGTTGTGTGGGGCTTATTTGAGATCCCTTTCTTGTGATACGTAGAAGACAATACCTCACAGCAGACACCGGGTCCTCCGGCTCTTACAATCTTTCTGCCTCTTTTTCAGTGCTGTCCCCTGAGCCGTAGGGGTAAGGGCTGTGTGGTAGATGTGTCGATTGTGGGTAAGCACTCCACAGTTAGTCGTTCTCTGCATTTTGACTGGTTGTGGCTTTTTGTACTCAATAAAGAAGATTCTTTGATGACGGGTGAGACTCACACTTACCCGTGGCCATTAGGATAAGTGGTTGGAATGCAGCCTGAAATTCTACTGGCTTAGGAAAGCAGCAGTGTTAGATTTCCTCTGGTGTCCATGACTTTACCAGCCATGGATAACTGACCGTGTTTACAGAACCAGGCATGAATTCACTCCTGTTGAGCACGCCTTAAAACCAATTAGAAAGCAGCTGGCTGTGCTCCAAGATACAGAACACTGTTGTGCCCCTGAAGATATCTTGCCATGTTGGTCAGTTTTGTAGTTCATAGGCTGTATAGCTGGGTAGGACTATTTGGTTTTTTTCTTTGTTTGTTTGTTTTAACTAAAACCCTAAACATTCTATTTTACCAATGAAGACCCAGGAGCCAGATGCTGGGGTTAAAGCCTACTAGCCTGGAGAGGCAGACACAGCACCCAGCTGACCTTCCTCCTCAGCTGAGGTCCCAGAAGGAAAAAGCCCTTTCTCCTTCTCCACACTGCCTTAATTCCCTCTTTTCTACTTCCTGTGCGTCTCTCTATCCATCCTCCAGACTTCCTCTCACTCTCTTTGGTTTCCCGAGTTCATGCCCTGTCAACTGGTTGCTTGCTCTGCCTCTTGATCTATGGTAGATTTTAATTTAGCACTTCTTTTACAGAAAGGTCTTGGGTTAGAGGTATGTACTAGGTTTGCCCCACACCACAACCACTTGTTTCCAATAAACAAAAAGCTCTTGGCTTAAAGGTGTGTGCTAAGGCTGATCCACACCACAACAGGAAACAGGTTTTTTCCAGTTCATAATCTCAGGGTTCACAGTGTGATCAAATATCCTGCAACAACTACATATTACTTTTTTTCCCCCATAGCTGCTTGTACAGCACTTTAGATGCCGGGAGAGTTAATGCTCAGGGAATGGTCTTTCAGGTCGGATTCAGCCCATTTCCTCCAAAGTATCCAAAGTGTGTGGTGCCTTTACCAATAGGGACTTACTTTTGAGTTCTCAGAGGTGACCAAGGGCAAACAAACAAACAAAATACACACACACACACACACACACACACACACACACACACACACACATACACACACACACACACAACCAGCCTATGTTATTTTGGGAGTCTCTTCAACTCCAAAGGAGGTTTCCAATGTTTGTCACTGGGGATTTTGTTGTCTTGGGCTTCTTTCTTAGTGGAGAATTACCTCCCACATGCATAACATCATTCAAACTGTGCAATTCTCAACTATGGTAGTTTTTCAGACTTTTCTTCTATACTAGTTAATTTGTGTCACTGTGACCAAAATACAGACAGAGCCAACTAAAAGCCTAAAGGTTTGTTTGGCTCACAGTTTTAGGAGCTTTCAGTCCATCTTAGGAGAGAAGACAGTACACAGTAGCTGGTCCACAGTGGCAGAATCATGTATGGAGGGGCAGAGGGTCAAATGGCCAGATGCTGGGGTGAAAGTGGCCAAGGAAACAGAGGGCAGACCATACCCTTCAAAGACCCACTCCTGGTCACCTGCTTCTACTCATGACACCCCACCTTGTAAAGGCCTGAAGCATCCCCTAAACAGCAACAGCATCAGAGGTACAAGCTCCCAAAACATGAGCCCTTGAGGGACATCTGGTATTCAGACCATAGCGTCTTGTCTCTTTGATGACTTTGACAGATTGGAAAGCAACGGTCAAAGTGTGGTATATGCTGTCTGTCTGTTAGGATTCACTTGGTATTTTCTCGGGGTTAGAGTGAGCTTTGAGGTTTGGTTTCATGGTTGTGGCTGTTGATGTTTACCTCCCTCACTTGGCTTAGGTGATAGTTTCCATGTTTACCCTCTGTGCAGGTACCACGGAAGAAAGCCGCTACCTGCTGCCCCCACTTAAGGAGTGAGGGAGGAGTGATGCTCTGCCCCCATAATCCACCTAGAATTCGGCTTTATGTGGTCTCTTTCTTCTCGGCCACTAATTCATTCATTTATCACTTTCCTATTGGTATGGATTTGTATTTGCGGATGTTTATAAATTTTATTAATTGCTGTTTATTAAATTTATAGATTAAAAATTGCCTCTACTTCAGTTGATGATATATTATTTTCTTGCTCACTGTATTGCATCTTTAGTTATTTTATGAAAGTTCTTTAAGTTGGGAGAGAGAGAGAGAAAGAGAGAGAGAGAGAGAGATTACCTGGTACTAAATATTTGATATTCTCAGCTCAGCTCACCTGGGGCATTTCCTGCTCTAGCCATAAAGTAATACATTTATCCAAGAAACTGATTTAAAGACAAACCCTGAGCACCACCTTCACTTGTTGGTGCTGAAATACCATTGTTTTGAGTCCTCGAGGCTGACAGAGCAAACACGCATCTGTGTATGTATGCTTACCTGTAAATACACCTGAATGTGATCATCTGTATTCATAGCGAGTACACATGCATTTCCACTGAGACCTTGTCCTCGAGTCCTTTACTGCACACATCATCATGGTCTCCCCTGGTCTTTCAGATGTACATCCCAATCCTGGTCCTGAGGTAACTGGCTCCCACCCTCACCATTTATCAACCTAATTGTTTTGGTTCCAAACATGTATAGCGGTATCCAATTTTTTAATCTGCAGCCCTATGGAAACAGCATTACCAGTGAAAGAACAAAGCTTATGAACCTCATTTTGCCTTATTATATGAATTATATTAATATTATTATATATTATAATTGTCTTAGTCAGTTTTCTGTCGATATGAAAAGATACCATGACCACAGCAACTTTTTTTAATTAATTAAATTTTATTATAATTTATTTACATTACATCTCAATTGTAATCCCCTCACTCTTATCTTCCTGTTCCCACCCACCCTCTCTCTTTCGCCCTATTCCCCTACCCTAGAGCTCTGACCAGTGGGGTCCTCCTCCCCCACCATCTGACCACAGCCCACCCAGTCTTACCTGGATAGCCTGCATCCCCTTCTTCTGTGTTCCCACTGGGCCTCTCCACCAAGGGACAGTGATCAAATTGTGGGCACCAGAGTTCATGTCAGAGGCAGCCCCCATTTTTCCCTCCCCTTCTCCATGTAGAGAATGAGCTGTCCATCTGAACAGGGGGACTAGGTTCTCTGCATGTCCCTCAACCAAAGAATGGATGAGGAAACTGTGGTACATTTACACAGTGGAATACTATTCGGCTATGAAAAACAAGGAAATCTTGAGATTTGCAGGCAAATGGATGGACAATCATCCTGAGTAAGATAGCCCAGGCCCAGAAAGGCACATGTGGTACATACTCACTTATAAGTGGATATTAGCCCAACATAGATGTCCTCTGAGAGACTCCACCCAGCCAGGGATCAGGTCAGATACCGAGACTCAAAACCAGACCCTTGGCCAAGAGCTGCCAGTTGAATGGAAAAGATGGGGGGTGGAAGAGATGAAGGGGTGTCAGAAGCCCCACAAGGAGACTACGAAGGCTGGCAGACCTGGACCCAGGTGTACCTGCACAAACTGACACACCAACACAGCAGCTCTTATAAGGAAAGCTTTTAGTTGGGGATGGCTTACAGTTTCAGGGGTTTAGTTCATTACCAGCACAGCGAGGAGCATGGCAGCACACAGGCAGACATGGTGCTGGAGACAGAACCAAGAGTTCTGCATCCAAATCCGCAGGCAGCAGGAAGAGATAGAGCCACAGGGCCTGGCTTGAGCATTTGAAACCCCAAAGCTCACCTTCAGTGGCACACTTCCTCCAATAAGGCCACACCTCCTAATCCCTGTAGCTCTGCCCCTTGATGACCATGCATGCAAATGTATGAGCCTAAGAGAGCCATTCCTCTTCAGACCACCATAATAATTATATATGCTATGAGGATTATATGAATCCTGTTTTGATCTTGATCTCCCAGACTCTATTCATATATCTTCCACCTCCTTTGGTGATGTTATTTTACACATTTGCAAATACATTTCCTTCTGTTGTTTTAGTATTCATTTTTCCCTCTGAATAGCACTTAAAATTTGCTTTATTGTTGTTAAGTGCTGGCCTGGAACTCACAGAAATCTGCCTTCAAAGTGCTGGTATTAAAAACATGTTCCTAATTTGCTCTTATTTTGCTATATTTGAATTATTATTATTATTATTATTATTATTATTATTATTATTATTATTTTGGTTTTTTGAGACAAGGTTTCTCTGTGTAGCCTTGGCTGTCCTGGACTCACTTTGTAGACCAGGCTGGCCTCACACTCACAGCGATCCACCTGCCTCTGCCTCCGTGAGTGCTGTGATTAAAGGCCTGTGCCACCACACCCAGCTGAAGTAATTTTTAATCAGGTGGTATGCTGGGTGGTTTTGTGTCAACCTGACACAAGCTATAGTCATCTGAGAGGAGGGAACCTCAATTAAGAAAATGCCTCCATAAGATGGAGCTGTAGGTAAGCCTATAGGGCATTTTCTTAATTAGTGACTTACGTGGGAGGACTTAGTCCACTGTAGATGGTGTCATCCCTGGGTTGTTTGTCCTGGCTCCTACAAGAAAGCAGGTTGAGCACGCCAGTGAGGAGCAAGCCAGGAAGCAGCAATGGCCTCTGCATCAGCTCCTGCCTCCAAGTTCCTGCCCTGCTTGAGTTCCTGTCCTGACTTCTTTCGATGATGAACAGTGATGTGGAGGTGTAAGCTGAAATAAACCCCTCTCTGCCCCAAGTTGCTTTGGTCACGGTGTTTTACCACAGCAATAGCCACCTTAAGTAGGACAGACGGTATCAGCCAAAAACTTTTTAAATGGTAAATTAATTCTCATTTGCAAATCCAGCTACATAAAAACATTTCTGTTAAGTGCATACTTTAAAGGGTTAAAAGCCCACACCGAGAGTCAAAGGAAGACTATTTCCTGTAAGTGGATGAGTGAGTAGGTTAACAATTAACAGTTTGTATCAGGAAGCTCTGCCTAGTGACCCACACCTGTCACCTCAGCACTTGGAAGGATCAGGGATACAAGGCCATCCTTGGCTATCTAAAAACCTCTAGGTATTCAGGAGACCTGAGACCTTGGGACAAAAACCAAACCAATCAGAGGTCAGGAAACTAGGAAGGGGTTCATGGGAGGAGAAAAGAGAGACCTGAGAAGACAGGGGTGGGGAGAGTGCTGGAACTCTTTTCAAACATGTGCTTGAAAACGGAAGCAGGGAATGTTGAGGGAGGTGAAAGGGGTGAGTAGGGATGGGAGAAAGAAGCAGGGGAGAGGAGTGGGGGGGGGGGAAGGCCAACCAAAGCTAAATACTATGAAACTGCCTTAGGGAAACTTGCTACTTTGTAAGTTAACTTTAAAATGTCAATAACAGCAGTAACTTTTAAATCCACAATAAAATGTGGATAAAAAGAGAAAAAAACTAAAGAAGCAAGTTACATTTGGGTTAGACACAGACAAGAGGTAAAGTGGGTTGAAACAGGAGTAAACTGAGGAAAATACCTTGCTCCTGTCTTCCCCTTGCTTAGAGTAGACAGACCCATCACTTCTTCCTTGTTCTCCCAGTCAGTGCCACTCGGGACTCAGGAGCATTGTACCTGCCACTCCCCGAGGGGAGGCTAGAAATGCGAAACTTTGTACAAAAATCAAATTTTTACATTTTGGAAACTTACTCAAATATATATGTATATATTTACACTCTCAGAAATGTACTCAAATACACATGTGTATGTGCACACATATAATTTAAGAGAACGTAGAACAAGCTCAGAGAATCTGTCTCTCTGTGAACTCTGGCCCTCACACCACCAATCTGCAGTCTCTGCAGAAATTAATGGAAAGAAACTAACCCTTGACCATGGTTTCCTCATAAAAATGTCGTTCTTTGCCAAGGGCACTCTCACAAATCTTCCTTTTGTGTCAGGTTGAATTTACCAGGCATGAATAAAAAGTGCTTCCTGGCATATGAGCCTTTGCTTCCTGGACAAAGTGAAGAGAAGTGCTTTTCCTATTTAGTTGCTGAGTCCATACTTGATAAACCCTTTTCCTTTAAGAGCACGCCTTTGCTCATTCCCTTGGGGCACAAGACTACCCTTTTGAGGAAACTTGGCAGATGTTATATTTAGAAAAGTGTGGGTCAGACAAACTCCCCTATCAGCTGCCGAAACACATGACCCCACAGGAGCTGGCGTCTGCGTCCTGTGTCCTTTCTGCCTGCCCTTGGGAGGACTTTATATGAAAAGACACACAGTTGGGCACTAGTGGTTCATATGCCCAGGAGTTTGTAAGCACTAATATAAAATGGCTTAGTAGTAACTCTGTAATGGTTCAGTTGCCTGATTTTATTGGTACTGTAACTGGCAGAACCTGAAAAAGAAGGAAATTTATAGCTACTGCCAACCTCACTTAAAACAAGAGTTCATTTTTCTTTTCCTCCCCTGGTACTGGGGATAAAGCCAGGACCTTGCACATGCCGGGCTTTACCAGTAACCTATTGCCACAATCCCTGAGTTTATTTCTTAACCCTTCCTCCCTACACACACCTATTTGTAAGTAGACAACATTTGTTCTAACTGAACATTATGATGTTTTTAGATTCCAGGAAGAGCTGCACACTTGGCTTATACTCATTTAAGGGTTTGCTTGCCCTGAGGCAAGATGAAGAACAAGATCAAACCATCTTCTAAGTTACCCAACAATTGTGCCAAGTAAAACCTCACAGGAGGTGGAATTTCAGCATTGATGTCTGGAACCAAAGGGCGTTTATCCTATCGCCTAGTCTCCGGTCCATCAAGGAGGCACATGACTCCCCAGGTCACCAGAATTCATCAGCCTCTTCCTTTTATGGCTGTTATGGATTGATTTATAGCCTCCTTGTGCACATATTGATACCCCAATTGTATTAAGAGCTGTATCAGCCCACTTTCCACTGATACAACAAAAGACTGAGTGGTTTATAAAGAAAAGAGGTTTTTTATTTTTTATTTAATTAATTTATTCAGATTACAACTCAATTGTTATCCCATCACCTGTATCCTCCTGTTCCTCCCTCCCTCCCGCTTTCACCCTATTCCCCTCCTCTAGGTCTAAGACCGAGAGGGACCTCCTCCCCCACTATATGGTCATAGGCTATCAAGTCTCATTTTGGTATCCTGCTTATTCTTTCTTTGAGTGCCACCAGGCCTCCCCACCAAGGGGAGGTGGTCAAATATGGGGCACCCAACTCACATGGTATATACTCACTTATAATTGGTCACTAGTTTAAAAGGCATGTCCCATGAAGTCTTCACTTACCAGGAGATTGGGACAGATGTGATGACATCCTACTGGGACTCTAGGTAAGAGAAATATAGGAGATGGGGAAATAGAAGGACCCAGAGGGTCCCAGAAACCTATAAGAAGAAAAGAGGTTTACTTAGCTCACAGTGAGGGAGGCTTCCTGTGAGGACCCCTTGGCTGTATCACATCACGGCACATGGGAGAGATCAAGAATCCAGAAAGCTGGGAGGGGCCAGTGCTGCTCTTTTATATCTGCTCATTGATATCTACCTTGGGGTTTCAGGAGAAGGAATTCCACCAACCCTTGCAAAATCAGCAGTCCAAACAGCCCAATCAACTCCGAGCCCCAAGGCATCTTTTGAAGGTGCCAAAACAGAAGGAATCAAGCTTCTGGCACACAAGCCAGGAAACAAAAGCCAAATCCAAATACTAGGAGGAGACAATGTCTCTACAGAGGTAGGTAAGATGAAATGAGGTCATCCGAATAGACTTTAATCCAATATAATTGGCATTCTTACGAGGAAAGGAAATTGATACAGAAGGACATAAGGGGACACCAGGAAATGACAGTCACCTGCAAGCCAAGGAGAGCGACCTCATAGAAACCGAGAGGCCAGCACCTTGATATTGGACATGGACTGACCAAAACTAAGAGAAATACATTTCTATCATTTAAGTCAGTTAGCCTGTAGTGACATTATAGTGGCTCAGCAAACTCACATGGGTCACTTCGCTGCCTTTGCTCCCACTGTTAACTACCAGCACCCATCACTTTGCCCTGAGTGGCTTGAGACCACCATTGCCTGTGCACGTCTGTGACCCCACGGCTCTGCCTGTTGGGCAGAGCACTGAGAACAACTCTGTTCTTACATCCTGTTCCCTTCCTTGTCATGAGACAACTCTCCAGAGCTGCCTAAGGTGGCTTGCCTTGGTGAACAGCTGTGGGCAGGGGGCCCTTCAGAGTGACGCCTGCGTGGGTGTACATGTATGCATCTGTGCATGTTTATGTACATGTTTATGCATGTGAAACATGCTTAGATTTGGGCTATCACCATATTCACATATTCAAATGCCAGATTGTTCCAGAAAGTAAGAAACAGTCTACACTAGCCACAAGGAGAGAAGAGGCACTACTGGGAGTTTGAGAAGACTTGGGGAGTGAAAGAAATGTTTTATGTTTCCTTCGAGCCATGGTTTTTGAATCTCAGACGTACTTTTTACTTTTACCAACTTATTAAATTTAACACTTTACAATATGACTGCTATTAAATGAAGCCTGTAAAATTGGCTTTCATTTTATTATTTTTAATTTTTTTTATGTATATAGGCCAGGTATAGTGGCACATGCTTTTAATCCCAGCTCTCAGGAGGCAGAGGCAGGCAGACCTCTGTGAGTTCCAGGTCAGCCTGGTGTATATGCAAGTTCCAGGACAGCCAGGGCTTCGTACTGAGACAAAATAAAAGATGTATGTGAGTGTTTTGCCTGATGTGTGTAAGTGCACTTACTATGTGCCTGTGGTACCTGCTTGACGTCGAATAGGAGTCAAATCTCCCAGTGTTGTGAGCCTGCTCAGTGTTGTGAGCCATGGGTTTGGGCGCTGAGAACACCCTGGGCCTTTCAGAAGAGCAGTGAGTGCTCTTAACCAGTGAGCCATCTCTCCAGCCCTAACGCTGGTTTGTTTGTTTGTTTGTTTGTTTTTTTAAGAGCCATTTGAAGAGGTTCACATTTAGATTTTCAACACCCTTGGGATAGGACAAAGTGGCTGGAAGACTTCACCCAAAGTTTGGAGACAGTCAGAAACCTGCTCCAGTTCAGCCTGTCACTTGAACATGTGACCAGGTGCCCTGCCTTCATGGCCCGGCAAACAGTGGAGCTGGAAGGTGAGGGATGGCTGTGGGCGCGAGTGAACGCCTGCGCTGACTCTGCGATGCAGGGCAAGTCAGTGGCGTGGAATGAAGCCAGGGGGCGCGAGTGAACGCCTGCGCTGACTCTGCGATGCAGGGCAAGTCAGTGGCGTGGAATGAAGCCAGGGGGCGGCCACGGAGATGAAGGCTCCAGACTGCGGCAGCTGATGGCTCTAACAGGTTCAGCGTAAGGAAACGCCCTCTGGTCCAAGTCTTCCTTCTTTCTTCCAACGTAAGCCCGGCTTTTACTTTGGAACGCAGACTTTGATATCATCAGGACGGATGTTTAATGAGGTAATGCTGGGCACAATCACCTGGAAGGAATCTCGTTAGCAACTGGAAGGGACATGTTCAGAACAAGCCCAAGCTCTTACATCACCCTTGTGGGTTTAGTGCACACAGACAGGCGAGGGTAGACGGCACCACTATTTTGCTATTAATTCAAAGCAATGAAATTTAGATATACAACCAATTCTTTTTTAGAAAATGTCTGAAAGCAAAAGCAGAACCATTTGCTGTTTTCCCTTCCAGTAATCTTGCATTAGAGTGTAGTATATACGCACAGAAATATGCACACACAGTGTATTTTGGTAGATGATGACATGTCAAGAATTCTGTTGAGAATTTTAAAAGTTGAATAGTGGGCTCAGAAGTTTTGTTTCAGGAAATTCTATCAGATCATTTTCTAAAATGCTGGAGCATCGTTCAGTTCTGCGATTCACATGAATTCTTCCTGTCCCTCACCTTTGCCAACATTGATTATTTTTTAAACAATCTTTTCCATTATAACCATTCCAGAGAGACACTGGAAAAGACTAGTCATCATGAATATTTTCTGAACATTATGCACATTTTGTTTTCTACATATATGTATATATGTAGAAAAGTATTTTAGCCCCAGACAATCAACTGTACACTTACTCTCCAAAGAACTCCAAATGTGACTGGGCTTAAGACTCAACTGTGTGGTGCAAACAATATTGGAATCTTGTTGTAGGAATGGAAGGTGTGGCAGCAGATTGATCCAATAACCTGGAAATAACCACTTACATTTCAAATCCCCATTCACTGAATTTCCCATTTGGAGCCAATAATATAAGTTTAACTAGTATAACTAATAAACCTACATTTACGGGTTTGGTACAGCTGTATTACTTAAACTAGTGTTTATGATAGCAAAAAGAAAAATGTAAAAAGAAGCCAGCATGGTTTGTCAGCATGGACACTGTGTAATGGCCCTCTCATGGGCTACTGCAGTCATTAAAAAGAATGGTGGTGGAGGGCTGGTGTTTAAATTCCTATTGCTATCATTAGAAGTACTAGTATGTGTGTGTGTGTGTGTGTGTGTGTGTGTGTGTGTGTGTGTGTGTGTGTATCTGTGTGTGTGTGTGTGTATCTGTGTATGTGTGTGTGTGTGTCTGTGTGTGTGTGTGTGTTGAGGGGTGGGGGAGGAGCATCTAACTCAGGACCTTGAACATCTAGGCAAGCTCTCTATATCATGTGGTTCACAGCCATCACTAAGTCCCCTTCCAGGGCGTCTGGTCCCCTCTTCTGACCTCTGCGAGCATGGGGTAGGCATGTGGCACTCATATTGATATGCAAGCAAAGCACTTCTATGCATAAAACAAGATGTCAAAATCCCCAAATGTGAAATAAAATAAAAAATAAATGCCCAGAAAGTTCAAGTATATTTATCTAAAGAAAACAAGCAAATGGCCAATAAACACATGAAAAAATGTTAAACAACTTTAGTTCTTAGACAAATAAAGACCAAACCACAGTGAGAAACACGTCACGTTCCCTAAGATGGCTGTACTTACAAGAACAGAACTAATGTGTGCTGATGAGAATGCAGAGAAACTGAAACATCGTTGCTAATGGAAGTGTGAAACAATGCGGCCACTTGGGGAAGCAGTTTTGATGTTTCTCAAGAAGATAAAAATAGAGTTACCACATGACTTAACATTTCAAATCCTAAAATACTCTAAGATAAGGACAAGAGTGCAAAGGTTTATTTTTGAGATACCTTTGGAAAATACTCCCAAAGAGGCAGGAAGTGGGGAGTAGAGTGAAGAAAAAAGGCCCAACAAAGGCCCTTAGCCAGGCCAATCCCTCATTAAGGCAAGGAGCACGATCCTGCTGGGGAGCTGTGGGAGATAATACACATATTTCTTGCTTGTCCAATCCATTTTTCTGGCTAAGATGGAGGCCTGCCCCGAAGGAGAGAATGGTCCAGAAGCCCTACAGGTTTTCTTGGTCTCCCATATCAATTAGCCTAATTAGATAATTCTAGATTGTGTTAAGTTGATAATTGAGATTATCCCTCACACAAAATTTTCAGCCATCTGGCTGAACCATCATTTCAAAGCATTAAAAGGTAGACAGGAGAGGACTTCAAGAGAGGGGCATTGAGTATGAAGAGAAATGGCCCAGAGGGGAATTAAATTGTCTCAAGTTGGCAGTTAAAACTAACCAGTGGAAAAGATCTTCACCAACCCTACATCTGACAAAGGGCTAATAATCCAAAATATATAAAGAACTCAAGAAATTAAACACCACCAAACCAAATAACCCAATTAAGAAATGGGGTTCAGAACTAAACAGAGAATTCTCAACAGAGGAATATCGAATGGCTGAGATACACTTAAAAAATGCTCAACATCCCTAGTCATCAGGGAAATGCAAATCAAAACAACTCTGAGATTCCATCTTACACTCATCAGAATGGCTAAGATCAAAAACTCAAGTGACATCATATAGTGGTGAGGATGTGGAGAAAGGGGACACTCCTCCATTGCTGGTGGGAGTGCAAACTTGTACAGCCACTTTGGAAATCAATCTGGCACTTTCTCAGGAAATTGGGGATAGTTCTACCTCAAGACCCAGCCATACCACTTCTGGGCATATACACAAAAGATGCCCCACCATACAACAAGGACATTTGCTCAACTATGTTCATAGTAGTTTTATTCGTAATAGCCAGAATCTGGAAACAACCTAGATGTCCCTCAGCTGAAGAATGGATAAAGAAACTGTGGTACATTTACACAATGGAATACTACTCAGCTATTAAAAACAAGGAAATCGTGAAATTTGTAGGCAAATGGATAGAACTAGAAAAGATCATCCTGAGTGAGGTAACCCTGACCCAGAAAGACATGCATGGTACGTGGTACATACGCACTCATAAGTAGACATTAGCCACATAATATAGGATAAGCACACTACAATACAGAGACTGATGCACCAACAGAACAGGACAGCTCCCAGGACAGCTTTGAAGAAAGCTTCCGATCCCAACTGGTCTAGCATTTCAGACTGTCATACACAGGACTCTAGTTAATCCTGGAATTTTTCAACATTTAGAAACTGGACCACAAATGCTATTCCTAGCTTGTTTAACTATTCTCCCCAATTTTATTTGGGCCCCTACAAAGTTATTATTCATCCCAAATCTGCCAGAAGAAACATTAAGAGAATGACACCCCATTTCCCTTGAGGGGGTTGGGTAGGTTTTTGGTTGCTTTCTTGGGTGGTAGATGTTTATTTTCATTGAGAATTGGTTATAAGTTATTATTGGTCTTATTTAGAGAGAAAACAAGGTTGGATTCAGGGATGTCTCTCTTTTCCTTTATCTCCCTTTCTTAGGTTTGGAGATAGGGACTGAAAAGAAAGGAGGGGGGGATATAAAAATATATAGGGACATTAGGCCAAAAAACAGATTAGTGAATCTACTTCTCAACTTAATGCCTTGTTACTCACACAGTTATTTTTAATTCATGTGTATAGAATTTTGTATCTAGATGCAAAATAAGTTTAATTTTAGATACATTGATATAGAATTCAAATTTTAGATTATTCTTTACACACATACTATATATATATATGTGCATATATATATACACATATTTCTACTCTAATATGTGGTTGTACCCACTCAATTATAATACAAAGTTTACTTCCAGTACTTTGAAAGTGCCATTGCAGGCTGTTTAGGATAAGTAAGTTATAAAGTTAATTGTTAGTTGATCAAATCATGGTCATACGAATTACTAGGCTATTTTTATCACAAGACTATACATCTTAGGCGTAATAGGTAGATATGATTCTATAGAAAGATAGTGTAAAATAGTTAGATAAGGTCTTCAAAAACCTCAGAGACATGCAGAATGTGGCATTTAAAGACGTTTTTATTATTTTAAAGATTTATTGACAATGAGACAGGTTAACTCCTGGCAACACCCAGCCTACCTCAAAGAGGATGATGAGCATCAAAGAACCTCCTTATGGAGATGGCTTCAAATGTGGCAAAATATCCTAATTTCTGCCACAACAGAATTCTGCCTAAAAGTGGGCAAGGTTGGATACAGGCAGAGTCAATGGCCAAACTCTGCCAAGACATGGTAAGCAAGTCCTCAACAGTTCCTGCCTCACAAATATGTCTGTCAGATATACTGGGCCAGAAGGCTGAAGATGCTGCTCCAAAGCTATAGAGTTTTGGGTGGCTGTTCGGGTAGCAAACTGTCTCTGTCATCTTCTCATTTGGGAAGCTGCTAACCTGTTCTTCCTGTTTACTCAGGTAATTAATTTTATTCCTTCTCAAGTCTCCAGTGGGGTTGAAAACCAGTTAGTTTAGTTTTACAATTAAGCTTAGCTATTCAGGAGTTATAATGTTTTTAGGTCTAAATAGATGTTTTAAGTTGATAATGATGAGAGTTGATAGATATTGATTTACACTTAGAATTTAGATGCACCAAGATAGGAAAGATGTTTTCTTCAAGGCTGCCAAATACAAATAGCCAAAACACTATGAATGAAACATATATATAATTCCTGATTGTGTCATGATTCTTCTTGCTATAGGTAGTTTATTGTATATATGTGCAATAATGTAAAGGTTTATGTAGAAAGAAAACTAACAAGCATAAATAGAAAGCAATGTGCAGTCTGAAGAGGCACCTGCCCTGCCGTGCCCCACCCAAAAGAAATTTTACACAGTCTTCCCAATTTGTCAGACCATCAGGCGCAACCACCATCCTTAATAACAAGTCAATTAAACAAGTAACAGTGAAAAGCAGAAACACAGATTTATTCAGGGTGGCCATACTGGGAAGAGGGGCAAAGCTATCTAGTGACCCCATACACTCCTATCTCACTCCCCCACCAAGCGTGTCTTGGGGCCCTGTATGACCCTGTATGAGGCTTGTATTTAAGCCGGAGGGTCAGAGTACGGCATAGGTAAGCAGTCTGGCCAAAGTCATCTGACAGCTGCTGTTCAACACGCTGTGAAGTCTCTCCCTGACAGCAGGCTTCTTCCTGTTCTGTCTCCCCTGGCACAGGAGACTCTGGGAAATTCCGGGTCCTGGGGATGCCGTGTTTCAATAATCTGATGATGGAACGGGGAAACGTAAGTCTTTCTTTGAACAGCCTCATTCCTGCCAGGTAGGTAGGATACATCATCTCTGCTTGGTTTAACTCCAAAGCTTTGTCACAGCCTCTCAGATCTGGTGACCAGACTAATTCTGTCACTGGAACATTAAACTTCTCTTGAGAAGGCAGAGCTTACAGAGCCTCCGGAGATACAATCAAGAAGTTGCTTCCTGAGCACCCGGAAACAGACTTCTATTTCCAGCATCCTTGAGGAGATATAAAGTTTCGATGAGTGTCTGAGAAACACTCACTGTTTGAAGACTACAGGTAGATATGGCTGCCTAAATAAGCAGAAGCAGAACACGGGAGTTTGGGAGCATTTTTAAAATCAGTTATTTATTTATTTTTATGTGTGTATACCACCTGAGTTTCTGTGCACCACATTGGTGCAGGGGGCAATGGGTGGCAAGCCCTGTGGAAGCTGGGGTCACAGGTGGTCATGAGTTACCTGCTGTGGGCGATGGGAACCAAACTCAAGCTCTTTGGAGAAGAGCAGTGACCGCTCTTGACTCATGAGCCATCTCTTTAAACTCTTAGCTGAAAAAAAAAAATTGTTTTGTAGCCTGGTGTTGGTGGTGGTGCACGACTTTAAGCCCAGTACTCGGGAGACGGAGGCTGTTGGACCCAGGCTGAGTTCAAGGCCAACGTGGTCTACAGAGGATTCGTTGTTGTTGTTTTGCAAATGGTATCAGGTGATAGGTACAATGGGCAAAGACAAAAATGGGCAAGGAATAAGAAAAAGTAAGTGCACTCGAGGAGGCAGAGAGACAGGCGGATCTCTGTGAGTTCAAGGCCAGCCTGGTCTACAAAGTGAGTCCAGAACAGCCAAGGTTACATGGAGAAACCCTGTCCCGAAAAGCCAAGAAAGGTGTGGTGGCACTGGCCTTTAATCCCAGCACTTGGGAGGCAGAGGCAGGCGGATCGCTGTGAGTTTGAGACCAGCCTGGTCTACAAAGCCAGTACAGGACAGCCAAGATAACATAGAGAAACCCAGTCTTGAAAAACAAAGCAAAAAAAAAGAAAGAAAGAAAGTTTAGGATCTGCAGTTTCACAGCGTGAGCAGGGCAGATAGGGTGTGAGCTGAGTGTGGGAAGGTGAAGGAAACACCCATTCGACCCAGCGTCCCTCCCGGTAGAGGGGACAGGGAGAACGGGCTTTAGGAGCGCGTGTGCCTAGCTCTAAGAGCTGCAGGCTGAGGCTGGGGTGCTCTGGCCGCTGTAGTGGGAAGGGGACATTGAAGGACTGGTGATGCGACTGAGTTCCTTGTCTACACAACGGGTTGGTGGCTGAGTTGCAAACAGGATGTACGGGCCTGGACAAAGAGGACAAGACAACGCCAGGAACTTAACCTCTACCCTGTTTTATGCCTGAGAGCGATCATCATAGGAGTGGTGGTGGGAGAACGCTGACTGCGAGCCAGGGCAGCGAGTCTGAGTATCTAAGGCCTCTTGGCGCTTGGCGGCTCTGGCCCATGATCCTGGCCAAAGAAAGAGAAGGGCTAACTTTAAGCAGCCTGAAGTGGGCAGTCGGCCCTTGACGAGCTGCCCTGAGCTGAGTACCTGCTCCCTTGCTCTCTCTTTGTCACCAGAACCCTTCAGGGCAGGAGCAAGACCTGATGGCAACTGATAGTCCCCCCACCCTACACAGCCCCCACGCACGGAGGAGTAGATTCAACTACTGCCGATAGCGACTGGCTCCAGACTGTGCTTCAGTGAACTTAGCTCCCCTTGGCCAAGCACAATCGTGTGATTCTCTAGTGGACACCGAGACAGAGGCGGCAAAATCTGCCCTAACTGTCCTGAACAGGGGATTTATCCAATAAACCCTGTAAGCCATTGGATGGAATTTTACCCAGCCTTTTACCTGTTTTATTTTATTTTATTTTATTATTTTTAGATATTTTAAAAAGGTTTATTTATTACGTATATTATGTTCTGCCTGCGTGTTTGCCTGCCTGCCAGACGAGGGCACTAGATCTCATTATAGATGGTTGTGAGTCACTATGTGGTTGCTAGAAATTGAACTGAAGTCCTCTGGAAGAGAAGACAGTGCTCTTAACCTCTGAGCCATCTCCCCAACCCTATTTTTTATTACATTTATTTATTTACTTACGAGGCATGTGAGGCACCTGTCACCAAGCTTGGCAACCTGAGTTGTACATACATGGTGGCAGGAGAGAACAGACTCCCGTAAGTTGTCTTAGGACGAGAGAGAGAGAGAGAGAGAGAGAGAGAGAGAGAGAGAGAGAGAGAGAGAGAGAGAGAGAGAGAGAGAGAGAGAGAAGAAAGAAAGAGAGAGAGAGAGAGAGAAGAAAGAAAGAAAGAGAGAGAGAGAGAGAAGAGAGAGAGAATATAATACACACACACACACACACACACATACACGGAAAATGAACCAAAATAAACCCTTAGGAAGAATATGAAAGCGATATCAGTATGAAGGTGATCATAACCAATGTCATGGTTTTTCACTAGCCGAATGGAAGTTCTGGCTTTCTAGTTCTTCGCTGCCAATGGAAGTCTGGTTCCTGCAAATCTGAGGAGTCTGAGATTCGGCAGGGTCTTCAAGGCTCACTTTCTCCACCCCAACACTGAGAGTCATTTCAAAGGTCCACATGGGAGGCCAGTGTTTGGGTTACTGTAGCCAGTCCAGGATCCAAGGAACAATATAACAATTTCCTGGTAGCAAATCACTAGACATCTGCAAATTGAAATAAGGAGACACATGACACTGCGTTTCCTCCTTCCTTGTCAGAATGTAGCCAAACAGGAACTTCAAAGGTCACCTCGTAGCAGCAACCTCAGACACTTCCCTGAAATGTTAATGAATGAACAACCCTTGCATGACAAAAGTCACGGGAGGAAATCTAGGTTTTAGCTAGAAAAGTGGGCGAATAAATGTTTGGCAAAGAAGTCAGCAGTAACGTTCTGCATGAGGAATTTGAGGAGTTGAAGATACTTAACCGCACCTGTTTATTTACACAGAGGCTGGGTTTGCTTCCAAATAATACAATGGATAATTTTCAGTGACACGACTATGTAATCACTTGTTGCTCTTATTCATGCTCCTAATATTCTGCTAACAGTTTCTGCCTCAAAAGACTTGAATGAGATCTGGAGTGATGGTTCTGTGGTTAAGAGCACCAGCTGCTCTTTCAGAGAACTGGGGTTCAATTCCCAGCACCCACAAGGCAGCTCACAACCATCTGTAATTTTAGCTCTAAGAAATCTGACACCCTTCCACATTCAGGTACCCTCATTCATGTGCACATACCAGAACACACACACACATGTGCATAAATAAAACTACATATAAATATTTTAAAATTATTTTCATTTTATTTTATGTATATGACTGTTTTGCCTGTGTGTATGTCTGTGTACCGTATGTCTGGTGGTGCCTTTTTAAAAGACTGTGATGAGGCCTGAAAGTTGGATCAGCTGTTAGGAGCACGTGTGTTTCCAGAGGATCTGGGCTTGGTTCCTAACACCCACACAGCAGCTCACAACTGTTTGTAACTACTGTCACTAGAGATCTTGTATCTGATGCTCTCTTCTGAACTTTGCGACATCCAGTCACACTGGTGGTGCACAGGGAGGGGAGGTGGGCACACATGCAGGTAACACACTCATGTACATAACACAGCAAAAGAAACAAGATATAGATAGATAGATAGATAGATAGATAGATAGATAGATAGATAGATAGATAGATAGATAGATATATGACATATATGTTTGGTGTTTTCTTCTTTTAATTTATTTATTTGTTTATTTATTTGTGGTTTTTCGAGACAAGGTTTCTCTGTGTAGCCTTGGCTATCCTGAACTCAATTTGTAGACCGTGCTGGTTTCGAACTCATAGTGATCCACCTGCCTCTGCCTCCCTGAGTGTGGGGATTAAAGGTGTGAGCCACCATGCCCGGTTCCATGTTTGGTGTTTTCAAGACAGAGTTTTTCTGTGTAGCCTTGGCTGTCCTGGACTCACTTTGTAGACCAGGTTGGCCTCAAACTCACAGAGATCCACCTGCCTCTGCCTCCAGAGTGCTGGGATTAAAGGCGTGCGCC
Source organism: Acomys minous (assembly GCF_964271855.1). Taxonomy (NCBI): domain Eukaryota; kingdom Metazoa; phylum Chordata; class Mammalia; order Rodentia; family Muridae; genus Acomys; species Acomys minous. Next base: position 3,291,880 of record NC_140485.1, read on the forward strand.
ACCATATTTTTAAAGAGACTGTGATAATAGTTGGTGAGCACATCACAAAGCCAAGGTATTTTCAATATATTAAACGAGATGACAGCTGTGACCCCTGTGTGAGGACGGCAGCTCTTGGCTAACTCTTCCCTCTCTCTTTCTTCTTTCAGGGTTATACACTAACGCTATCATGAGCTCCCTGCTCTCTCCCTACCATATCTGTTATAAATAGACGTATTAAACTATTGTCTCATTTTTCAAAGGTGGGATGGCACTGGATCCACCTCTGACCTCCGTGGCCCTGCTTGGTCCCTTTGTCCTCTTTCTAAGAGGAATATGAGAATCTTACACGAAGACTTGGGCGAACCATAATGAGTCTCTGTTGTCAATGGACACTCCAATTAAAGAAGCCACTAGAAGGGTGCTAATGAACTCTCGTGTCCCCATCCCGGCTCTGATCTCTCTTTGATGAAGCTGGTGTAATTCTGCTTCTAATCTTGGTGACAAGCGGAGTCTCTCATCAGCTGGCACCCACGTGTGGTTATAGCTGTCTTCTGGCCTTCCTGACAGAAGCTTGCTTCTTCTGCATTTTGTTCTGAGCCAAATTGGCCTTTCTCTCCTCTGTTCTTTGATTATACCACTGGACATGGCTGGCATGTTTATGACTGCAATTTGGGTTAAATGCACTGTGTGGGATGACGTCATAGTTAACTTCTGTTTCTAGGTGACACACTTGGAAAGGAGGAACTCGACTGAGGAAAAGCCGCCGCTGGGTTGGCCCACGAGCATACCTGTGGGGCATTTTACTTAAATTAATGGTTGGTGTGGGAGGCCCTCCCCTGGGAGTGGTAGCATGCCTAGGCAGGTGGCCGTGGACTGCACAAGACAGATACTTGAGTAAGCCAGGGGAAGCCAGCCAGTAAGTGGCTCCGTGGTCTCGCCTCCTGCCTTGGCTTCCTTGGACGATGGACTATAACTCGTTAGCCAAGTAAACCCTTTTCTCCCCCAAGTTTCTTTTGATTATGGTCTTGATCACAGCAACAGAAAGCAAACAAGAGCATGTGGTATATGCATGCATGTTCATGGGCATATGCATGTCTGCATGGTAAGCACACATGAATGCTTGTGGACACATGTGTGCATGTGTGTATCGAGGTCAGAGGTCCTAAGCTGCCCCCCCCACACCTTATTTTTTGGAACAGGGCCTCTCACTGAACCTGGAACTAGATTGGCTGGCCAGTGAGCCCTGGGGATGCCTGCCTGCCCAATTGACTGGCATTAGTGGTGTGCCTGGCCACGCCCAGCTATTGTGTGGATGCTGAGGGCCCAAAGCACCTTACCAACGGAGTCATCTCCCCAATCCAGACTAAAGTCTTTGTTTTAATCTTTAAAAAAAAATCTGTTTTACTTTATGTATACATGAGTGTTTTGCCTAAATGTTTGTATGTGAAGCAGCAGGTGTCTGATCCCGTGGGACGGATGTTTGTGAGCCACTGATGTGGTCACTGGGAACTGAGCTCAGGTCCTCTGATGGCAACAAATGCTCTTGACCATGGAGCCATCTCTCCAGCCCCCAGATTAAAGACCTCCAAGAGTCATCTTTGGCCAGTTCCACTGTGGCAGTGATGACCCCTGCCCCTCACCTTCCTTGCTACCGGGGACTTTGTCATAACCCTCTTCGTCATAGCCCTGCCGTGTCCCAAGTCTCTTCACCCTCTCCTTGCGCTGAGTCTCAGCTTAACCTCTTTGTCTTCCTGCCCAAGTAGCAGTTCAACTCTGTGCATGATACTTAGACAAGAAACCCTTGTAACAGCTCTATTAGATTTTCTCTTTACTGTACGAGTGTTTTGCCTGAATATAAAAAATGTATACCACAGTTGTGCCTGAAGCTGCAGAGGCCAGAAGACAGCAGTGCATCCCCCGGGACTAGTTACCCACAGTTGTGAGCCACAGTGTGGATGCTGGGAGCCAAATCCAGGTCCTCTGCAAGAGTAGTAACATGTGCCCTTAACCACTGAGCAATCTCTCCAGCCCATATGCTTGTTATTTTTGTTTTCTGTTCTATATGTTTGTTGTAATTTAAAAAATAAATAAAGTTAAAGCCGGGCATGGTGGTGCATGCCTTTAATCTCAGCTTTCAGGGAAACAGAGGTAGGTAAATCGATGTGAGTTCAAGGCCAGTCTGGTCTACAAAGCAAGTCAGGACAACCAAGGCTACATAAACTGCCTGGGGGATGTGGGGTTGGGGTGGGGGAATAAAAGAAAGAATTAAGCAGATGAGCAAAAAAAGTCACAGTTGTATTTTTTGGTTTTTTTATTTAGTTTTGGTTTGTTTGTTTGTTTGTTTGGTTGGTTGGTTGGTTGGTTGGTTGTTTTTGAGACAAGATCTCTCTGTGTAGTTCTGGCTGCCTGGGAACTTGTTCTGTAAACTTGGCTGAACTCAGACTCACAAAGGTCTGCCTGCCTCTACCTCCCGAATGCTGGGATTAAAGGTATGTTCCACCATACCCAGCAAATAGATATCTTAAGACTACTTTTTACAAATAACCTGTTTATAATTTAGAATTCTATTCTTATATCTTAGGGGATTCTGAGAACAAAGAAAGATAATCCACAAATAGTCTTACTTGTATTTAGACTGAGAAATGACTTAAAGTGACTAATAAATTTGTCTTAAATGTTTCAATTACATTTATTTATTATTTATTTATGTGTGTGTATCTATGTCTGTGTGGATAGTATGTATTTTTTGTGTACACATTTTTTTTTCTTGAGACAGGGTTTCTCTGTGTAGCCTTGGCTGTCCTAGACTCACTTTGTAGACCAGGCTGGCCTTGAACTCACAGCGATCCACTTGCCTCTGCCTCCCAAGTGCTGGGATTAAAGGTGTGTGGCACCACACCCAGCCTTGTGCACACATTTAGGTTGCCAAAGGACAACCTTCATAAGTCAGCTCTGTCCTTCTATTATGTGGCTACGGTGGACCAAACCAAATACCTTTATTAGCTGAGCCATCTCACCTGTCCATAAACTTGTTTTAGATGACTCTAACAGAATGAGCAATGATAAAAACACAAATTTTTACTAACTATAATTGATATTTCAGTCATATGAATAGTAATCTCACACCGAAGCTATTTGATAAAAATTATTTGGGTTGAACCAGGTGTGGTGGCCCACGCCTTTAACCTTAGCACTTGGAGAGGCAGAGGCAGGTGGATCTCTGTGGATTTGAAGCCAGCCTCATCTACAAAGCGAGTTCAGGACAGCCAAGGATACACAGAGAAGCCCTGTCTCGAAAAAAAGAAAAAGACTGGGGTCATGTGAAATATTCCAGCATCTGTTTTAACTACCATATTGTTTAATTATCCATGTCTAACTACAAATAATTATCCTATATATTTTATAATATATATATTAGTTCAGACATCATCTTGTGAAAAACAGGTTGGTTAATACTTCTTTTTAATATGTTTTCAAAGGCTTTTGTGCTTTTCTACAACATATCAGCTGTGTTGAGGAAATATATGTGATGTATGCTTCTGGCTGTTGAATGGATTAAAATGTTGATAAATTCAATTTCACTTAGATTATACTCTATTTTCTGGTTTCCCAAGACAGGGTTTAAATCTGTGTAACTTTGGCTGTCATGGAACTTGATCTTTAGATCAGGCTAGCCTAGAACTCAGAGATTCACCTGCCTCTGCCTCCCACATGCGGGATTGAAGGCGCGCGCCAACCACTAGCACCCAGAAATTTTTATAATTCTTTTGCAGCAATCCATCTGAAAGAAAGCATCAAGCCTCCAAATTACCAGCGAACTAGGGACACCCACTAAATCTTACAGGCAGGCGAATGCTGGACAGATTAGTGCTCATTTTCAACAGCACGCACAAAGAGTATTTCTAGTTTATTTTTACAACTTAGACCCCAGAGACCTGGCATGAGACAGAGCTTAGCTGTTCAGGCAAAGAAGGAAATGACTGTTGACAACATAGCAAGTCTAGAACGAAATAGCTTGTTCAGTCCATAGAGATCATAAAACCTCTTGATTATTTTTGGACAAATTCCACCACCTGTATCATGCAAGACCCCGCCTTTGCGACTCTGGCAGTGAGTAGCCTGCAGCACACACGGCTGGCACTCCGCCTACCTTTTCTTGGATGCGTTCCCTCTGTGTTTACGTCCCACCCCAACCCTGCCCATCCCTAGGGGACGTCTCTTTCTAATAGTCCGATCCGAAGCTTGTTTGAGACTTGTTCTCTCCCTACCCTTCGTGCAAACGCTCAGACAACGGATTGCTGGCAATTGCTCTCTTACAATGGAGCAAATTTGGGGTCTAACTTATCCTAGATGTGCCTGCAGGATCAGGTTAAAACTGCTTTCTGCAGGACTTTACTAGACCTTGCGTGTGGGAGTTCCTCCCTCTCCCTGTGTGTTTCCTATTTTCTTAGTGCTTCCTTAAGAAACCACTTTCACCTAATCTTAGAGTTTGTTTGGGGTAAATCTAAATTAACATATGACTCCAAACTCTAATCTACCAACCCCACCTCAGGCTTTACAAACACCATATCGCTGGTGTGATTTGAGGGGGCTCTGGGGTTGAACTACTTATTGTTACTACCTTTTCTCCAGAGCCTTTGACTTTAAAAAATATTTTAATTTTTGTGTGAGTATTTTATCTACATGTACACCTGCAGGCCAGAAGAGGGCGCCAGATCACATTATAGATGGTTGTGAGCCACCATGTGGTTGCTGGGAATTGAACTCAGGACCTCTGGAAGAGCAGCCAGTTCTCTTAACCACTGAGCCATCTCTCCAGCCCGCCTTTGACCCTTGTAAGAGCTCATCAGTGCCCTAGTTCTTTATACTCTATTGTATACATCCAGAAACTTCAGGCTATCAGCTTGATGTGAGCACCAAAACACACACACTTACATTGCAGATTATATATAACTTCAAAGTCGCATTTAATGCAAAAAGTTGGAAGCACAAACAACTTCTTAATTGAGTTCCAGTGAATGTGGGGCATGAACAAAAATCCTCCCAACCAAGGCCTTGCAGCTACTGTGTGTTCATTATGGACTGTCATGTGGATGCTGGGCATTGAACCCAGGATCTCTGGAAGAACAGCCGGTACTCTTAACCACTGGACTGTCTCTCCAGCCCCATAGTCTTCTGTGGTTTTGTTTTTTGGGTTTTGTTTTTTTGGTTGTTGTTGTTGGAGATGGAGGGTTTTTTTGGGGGGGGGGGTTGTTGTTGTTGTTGTTGTTGTTTGGTTTTGGTTGGTTGGTTGGTTTTTTTGTTTTTTGAGACAGGGTTTCTCTGTATAGCCTTGGCTGTCCTAGACTTTCTATGTAGACCATGCTGGCCTCCAACTCACAGAGATCCATCTGCCTCGGCCTCCCTGAGTGCTGGGATTACAGGCGTGCGCCACCAAACCTAGCTGTGTTTTGAGACTTTGGTTTTAGGTCCTGAGTGACCTTATTTTTCTTGGAAACAAATTCTTAACTCTTAGAGGTCTCACCAGGCAGAGATACAGCAGGAGGAACTCATTGGGGGAGAATCTGCACCCAGTCTCTTCGGTCCATCCTGTGTGTCTGATGCACATATACTTCCTTATTGACCTATTTCCTGTGGCTCAGGGACAATTTCATCAAAGGAAGTATATGTCATACCTACACCTTGATCCTAATTGTTTAATGTTCCTATTATGACCAATTAATTATAATGAGAAGCAGGGCTTAGAAAATGGCAGGCAGCACGTCCTAGTTTTGAGAGGATGTTTGTAACAGGAAGTTTCATAAGAAGAACTTGACAAAGCTCCTGTGTGTATCATGCCCTCAGCCGTATTAACAATATTGCTTCCTATTGTTGATCCTGTAAATCTGGTCATGCGGCAACTCCGGTGCTGGTAATGTGTTTATTTACAGAGAAGGTGGTTTGGGAGGAGAAGAAGAGGACAGTTGCTAAGAGCTTATTCCTTGTGCAGTTAAAAAGACGATGGCTCAGTGGGTAAGACTGTATACTGTTCTTCCAGAGGACTCAAGTTAGGTCCCCCCTCAGCACCCATGATGGGGTCGGGGGCTCTCACAACCATATATGAGTCCAACTCCATGGTCATCCGACATCTCTGTTCTCCACAGACACCTGCACTCACATGCACAGACACACACAGACACGGAATTAAAGATGAAATAATTTTTTTTTTAAAGCCAGGTCAGCCTGGGCGCAATTATCTTCACTTCCTTTTTTGTTGGATAATGAGAGAGAGGCTTAATGATTTAGGAGATAAACACGCTAAAGTAATTTGAAGTAAATTGGGTCATTAAAAACCATCATGAGGGCCGGGGATATGGCTCAGTCGGTGGAGCGCTAGCCCGGCACGCATGCGCTCCCGGGGCCAGTCCGCAGCAGAGCATGATCAGGACCATGGTAAACACCTGCCATCCTAGCAGAAGGACTGGCAGATCCGGGTCATCGCTGGCTGCGTAGCAAATCCAGGGCCAGCCCGGGCTTCTGAGACCTCGTGTGCTGATGAGATGACTCATCGGGTAAAGGTGCTGCCACCAAGCCCGACAAGCAGCGTTCGATTCCAGAGACACACAGTGGAAGGAGAGACCCCACTCTCTCTCCAAGCTGTCCTTTGACCTCCGCACATGCAGTGTAGAACATACGCCCGCTTCCCACATACACACATGCAGACAAACACACAAACAGATAAAGCAAACATTATCTAAAATCAAAATACCAACATGAACGTTAGAGGAGAAAGTCCTTTATTCCACCGTGTACACCATTGTGCAGCTTCACCCCAACCTGCGTTGGCGCTTCCGGAGCGCCTCAGGTCTTTATAGACCATTCCGGAACTTTACCCCATCTGCATTGGCGCTTCCGGAGCGCCCCATGTCTGTATAGACCATTCTGCAACTTTACCCCATCTGCACTGGCGCTTCCGGAGCGCCCCAGTTCGGTATAAACCTTGACCTGTGACACAGGTCCTCAAAAAGATCAATTTTTAGTCTCGGTTCCGTCCGCTAAGGTGCAGCCTGAGTCCGGATAAGGCTCTCCAAGCTTCAGTTTCCTGCTCAGCAAACCAGCCCGACTTCACAGAGTGGCTCATGAAGCTTACGTTAGACCAGGCTCGCACAGCAGCTCGCTGTCACTACCGGCACAGCCTCTGTTGCTTAATGCCCCTCCTTCAGTGCATTCAGCCATCTCTTCCTCATCCTTGCGTTGTGCGCGCAGTATCTCCTGAACTCCGCTTGATCGGAACGTGCCCTCCTTCCTCTTTTTCACGCGTTTGTCTCCTTTCCTTCCTTAAAGCGTTTAAAAACCCAAGCCCTCATCACACCTTTCCAACTACTCAGAAAATGCATCTTGCTGATCAGTTTTCCCCTTGAACTCATAAGTCAGTTTCCATGACTCACGTGCGATCAATTATGCACTTATTTCTTCCTCCGGTCTTTACATACTAGCCGGATGTTTCTTCTTCTTCTTCTTCTTCTTCTCCTCCTCCTCCTCCTCCTCCTCCTCCTCTTCTTCTTTTTCTTCTTCTTCGTCTTCTCTTCTTCGTGATTGTCTATGCTAGTATCATAGCTGAAATCCTATTCTTTTTTTAGAACTTCATATTTTACTTTATTATATATTAGCTTGGTGGAGAGTTTTTACACCCTGTGAGGTCAGCAAGACGCATGTCATCTTTTCCTACTTCTGTACATGCAGAAACAGGCTCAGGGGAGTAAGTGACCTGCCTACCAGGATCTCAGTACCGGCTTTGGAAGGTCAAGTACCTTATCCAGTTTTGACCCATCACGGGCTCATGACCTGCAAGAGTTCCACCGTGTCCTGTCCATTCCTTTATGTTGTATATGATCTTGTTTTCAACAGTGAAGTTGTCTCTGTGCCAAACCCCGGTAATCTGGGTCTTTGTGGACCTTCAGCACTTTTCCAGAAACTGTTTTAAGCAGCCTTAATACTATATAAACCCCATTTTTTAAAAAACCGAAATACTTTAAATGCTGAAGAACTAGAAATACTAGTTTTGGCATTCCAACGATTTAGAGTTACCAGGAACAATGCCTTGATCCTGGTGTGAGCCTAGACCTCCAGCAGAGCCTTAGGCTTTGGCTTAAAGGATTGGCAAGTTTTTCCATCAAACAGGTTCAACCATCCCTGATTCTAATCCATAAGTTGGAGAGTCTGCTTACTTTGCTTGTAGTTGAACCTGTTTATTCCTTATCTCATAAACAGTTGCAGTGTATTTAGATTAAGCTGCTCCCTGCTCCCTGTGACTCAGTCCCCACACTTCTCAGACAAATCTGGGGGATCTTGATGGCCTCCTTTGTTTCCTGTGGCCCCAACTGCCAATTTGATGAACCTAGTTATGAGGCAAGAGAAGACAAGCATAACACTGGAAAATGTATTCAGTTTTTTGAAGGGTTTATGAATGTGTGTGCTGGCATTAGGAATAGGTCTCGAATGTTTCTCCTCTGAGGCAGATTTTGGCTCACATCTCATTCCACTATCTGTTTTCACAACTGTGGACCTCTCTTAAACTGAACATATTTTAAAATACTTTTATTTTTGAAATTATAATATAATTATATCATTTACCCTTCTCTTTCCTCCTTCCAACCCTTCCCAAATATCCCCCATTCTCTCTCAGACTCGTGTTCTTTTTTTCTTTAATTGTTTTATACACACACACACACACACACACACACACACACACACACAAACACAAGTACAAACTGCTCAGTCCATATTTCAGAGCTGTCCTCTTGGTACTAGATAGGCAATTAGGGGCTCTTTCTTTCTTTCTTTTTCTTTTCTTTTCCTTTTTTTTTTTTTTTTTTTTTTTTGTTTTGTTTTGTTTTGTTTTTCGAGACAGGATTTCTCTGTGTAGCCTTGGCTGTTCTGGACTCCCTTTGTAGAGCAGGCTGGCCTCGAACTCACAGCGATCCACCTGCCTCTGCCTCCCTGAGTGCTGGGATCAAAGGCATGTGTGCCACCACGCCCGGCTTCGGCTTCGGGGTTCTTTCTTAGCGATGATAATTTCTCCCACTCTCAGCATCCTTTGGTTGCTGGTAGTTCTTTGATGAGGGTTGAAGGCTCTGAGCTTTCCCTCTTCATCAACAGATGCTAAAATGGTCTTGTGGAGGCAGACATGTTCCTGAAACTTAATGGAAGCAGCTTCTCTGACACTCCTGAGAGTCCCAGTCTCAGCGAATTTCCTGTTCCTCTGGCTGTTACAGTCTTCCTTGCCCCACCCCCACCCCGACTCCCCATGATCCCTGAGGTGCAGGAGTTGTGTTGTAGATTTATCCATTGGAACTGAGCATCATACAATCTGTCCTGTTCTCTGTATTTTGGTTGGTTGCAGTTTTCAGTAATGGTCTCTGTCTATTACAGAGGGAAGTTTTCTTGATGAAGGTTTAGGACCACACTTATCTGTGGGTATAAAGGCAAATATTTAGAATTTAATTAGAATTGTGCTTGTTTAGTAAACTGTCAGTCATGGGTTCTCCTCAGAGATGCATGACTTCTCTGCCCCTAAGTAGTTGGCTTGGCTAGGTCTCCAGTACCAGGCATGATTTCCCTCTTGTCCGGCAGGCCTGGAGTCCAGTTAGAGAGCTGTGGGCTGCCACCAAGACGTATGTGCGATGCTGATCGTTGGGGTTTGTGGACAATAGTGGGACTATTGTTCGTTTCCATTTCTTAGAAGCTTGCATGGTGTCTCCTGGTACCTTGTGAGCTAGTCCTCAGGGGAGAGGACTTCAGGTCAGATCTGGGTCCTGTTTCCTCTAACATGCATGGACTAGGCACCTATGGGGACATACCAAGGGGGACAGCAATAACCTATAATGCTAGGAAGTCTCTTGGACAACCCAGAAAAACAGCTCCAAAGAGGGCATCTCTTGCCTGGTGTTATGGGTTTTGCTAGATTGTTCACATCTCTTGTCTTCATTGTCAGCACAGGTGAACATTTCTCACTTGAACTATATATAGATATACAGACTTCTGCATATGATATGTAATAAACATATATCTTATGCTGTCTTATATTCCTTTCTCCTTCTGCATTCATCACCCTCCTTTTCGGTGACTAAAGCCCTCCCTCCATTTTCCTCATTTCCTCCTTCAAATCACTTGTTTGCTGTCATTTTCCTTTCTACTGTCCCCTCACCCCCATCCACCCCCATGGTCTCCTGGTTTCTGTAGTTACTCTGGGTTGTATACTCAGATCTGAAGAATTGAAGCCACAAACCACTGACAAGGGAGGAAATACAATGTTTATCTGTCCAGGTCTGTGCTATCTCACTCAATATGACCTTTTCTAGATCTGTCCGTTTACTCAGATAGAGCCTGAGGGGGGAAGACTTAGCACATCTTTACCACTGGGAGTGTGCTTGTGGATTATTTTTTTCTTTTATGAAATGAAGCTTTCATGGTTAACATAATACAGAATTTACAGGGAATAATGTCTCTTGACTCCTTGAGCTATATTTAAGACAACCTCATATGCATGAGGGAATATTTGGAAATGAACTTTTAAATTAAAGGTATAGTGCACTAAGCAATGAAGATAAATATGTAAATACAGGTTTGTTTGAAGAATATGAGTTTGGCTCATAAAATGTGAAACTATTAAAAATACATTAAAGCAGCTGGGTGTGGTGGCGCCCGCCTTTGATCCCAGCACTCAGGGGGCAGAGGTAGGTGAATTTCTGTGAGTTCGAGGCCAGCCTGGTCTACAAAGCCAGTCAGGACAGCCAAAGCTACACAGAGAAACCCTGTCTTGAAAAACAAAAACAAACAAACAAAAAATACATTAACGCACTGAATGGAATATAACATTCTGTTTCTATCAGAAAGGATTTGCCACTCTGAGCACAAGTCATTGAAGAATTAGTGCCCTACAAGGGGATTCCAATGCTGTGTCTTGGATTATCAGTGTATTGGACATCATAAATGACAGCTTATATACTAGAGGCCTAGAAGTTAGTTGTCTGCTTCAGTAATATTTTACCATAGAAAACAAGCCATCTCAGAACCCCAAAGCTTACAAGCAGCAACCATGTTCCCAGTTTTTCAATTCTATAACCTTGCTTGGATCTCCTGTGTGATCTGTTGCACGTAGCGTGAATTGGAACGCTTCCCATCCCTGTGGACACTTGCTGGGTTGGTTGTCTACTGTGGAGAACTCACACGGCTGGTAGTTGATGCTGATTGTTGACTGGGAGCTGAGGTGCAGCCATAAGTTAGGAGCCCCCATTCTCCCTATGAGCCGAACTTCTTACATGGGTACATGTGTTGTAGGAGGAAGGACGCAAATGCTGCAGGATCTTTCAACCTGTTGCCAAAAGTCTCAGGCCATGGACTCTCCTGCAAGGGCCGTGCAGAAATAAGAAGGAGAGAAGTGAGCATCATCTTCTATACCAGGGAATATGTATCAAGAGAAGGGGAGGAACGTCGAAGACTGTGGAAAGGAATGTATGGTGATGTCATTGGAGACTGTGGCAGGGAAGGTGTGACGGTGATCATCGGAGGCTGTCTACACAGAGCCCACGCATATCTGTGAGACTCAGTGAACACATCTAAGACCTCTTGTGGTGATAGCCCTGCTGTGCTCATTGCTGGCAGTCCTGTCACCCTCCTCCTGTTCTGCTTTCTTCCACTCTGAGTTTCCTTGTAATCTGAACCTATAACTTCTAAGCACGGTCAAAACTTGGGATGCCTGCATGTCTTCTGGAATCAAAAGCCTTCTGCTATAAAACTTCTTCCCCAAGCTTGAACCTCTTCTCCTGCTCTCCTAGACCACACGGCACCTTTTGTGTGTAACAAGATCTCTCTCTCAACTCTACTTAAGACATGTGATGCCCACTTTCTTCTAAGGGTCTTCTAGGACTTTCAGTTCCAGCTTGCCAGGCAGAACTTGACCTGCTTCTCTTAACCCTGAGAGGGCACAGAATGGACAGACAGCCATGCAAGAGCATAAGAAATTAAACAAACACTGACTAAGCAAAGGACTGTGGTTAGGGTTAAGCTTATGGTGTTTGCAGAACAGAGGAAGAAAGAAGAAAGATCTTGAAGAAAGGCAGGGTGCGTGAGAAAACTCATGTGTGGCTAGGTGATGACAGTGAGGGAAAGTTCAGATTTGTTGTGATATGCAGGGGTAAGCCACTGTACATTCTTGAGATGAGGTGTGGCTCAGTGAAATGATATTTAAGCAAGATTAGTAAGGAGATGGAATGTCGGGCAGAGTGGAGAAACTAAAATCCCAGAGGCCAGTGGTTACTGGGCTTAAGGGGTGAAGAGGCTCTAGCACTCAAGGGGGCCACCGTAGTTAGGAATTTATTTCCTTGAAGGGGAACAAAACTGCAAAGTGGCAGTTTACTTTTTCATTCACTTGCTTACTTTTGAGACAGAGTCTCGCTATGTAGCCCTGGTCTCACAGAACTCACTATGCAAACCAGCCTGCCCTTGAGATCACAGAGAACCACTGGCTTCTGCCTCCTGAGAGCTGAGACGAAAGGCGTAGGCTACCATGGCTAGCATCCGTGATTCCTTGGACCTGGGAAAGTCTAATGAGCACCAGAAAGTAGACTAGTCTGATCACCGGCGGGAGGCTGTCACAGGGCCTGGAGGCGAGGTTGGAATGACTGAGAGCAGTGTGCAGAAAGCAGCGGACAGGGAAAGACCGTCTGCTAAGTGGTAACAGCATCCTCATTTACACGGCAGACACTGGCATAAAGAGTGATGGGTGTCTCAGGAAGACTGAAGGCAGAAGAGCTGGGGTTTCATGGTTTTTTTGAGGAGAAAAGGAGACAGGGTTTCAATAGTAGTAACTCATCTGGATTTTGACAGATATTGGCATTATCAGCAGAAAGATGGCCATGAAGGGGACACCTAAGAGACCCTCCATCATCCTACAGAGACTGTCAGTCCTGGTTACTAGGTCTGGGGTTCCCTGAGGATCGTTGAGATCACTTAGCTTCGAGGGAATCTGAAGCCAAGGGCATCTGTCACAGGTAGAAGAGCAGACTGAAAACCTGAATCAGCTTTTGGGCATAAAGCCAGGCCTGCTAGATCCCAACCTGCAAAGTGGTGCTGTGCTAGCTCGTCCTACTTTTCCTGCCTAGCCATAGAGCCTGCCTCGTCTTCAGGCTGTCTCTGGAAGAGTGAGGCCCTTCCTCCTCCTCCTCCTCCTCAATCTCTTTAATATAAAGCTTGGCACATAAATGCTGCTATCATTTGTCTCTTTCCGTTTTAATGGGATTTAGCTTTTGCCTCTCAATCAATGCCTAGCATCTAAAAGTCCCCGTTATTCTCAAGTTTTTAATCAAATAGCAGACTTCCCTTTTTCTTCTTCCGTGCACACGCTGAGAGAGATACAAGAAATACTCTCTTATATAACCAATGCAATTATCACCTACCTCTTCCCATTACTAAATATATTTTTTAATTACACATGTACAACAGAATTCAGTTTCCAAATTGTAATAGTGAAAATAAAGCAGGACATTTAACCATTCCTTTTTCAGCTCTGGCTCCCATGATCCTTCCAAAACAAATTATTGGAGTGTTTGCTTTCTGTCTTTCCAAATGTGTATTTGTGTGTGTGTGTGTGTGTGTGTGTGTGTGTGTGTGTGTGTGTGTGTGTTTTCAAGACAGAATTTCTCTCTGTATCCCCGGCTGTCCTAGAACTTGCTCTGTAGACCAACCTAGCTTTCATCTTGGAGATCCACCTGCCTCTGCCTCCGAAGAGCTAGAATTAAAGGCGCGCACCCCACTGCCAGGCTCCTATGCCATTTTTAAGGGTATATTCATATATAACATGTGCACATATAGACCTAATAAAACATTGCTAACATATCAAAGCAGTAAAAAGAGACTGCTGATACCTTCAGAACAAATGTTTATGAATGTGTTAAACCAAATGGAAGAAGCCAGACTTAAGACACCACATATTGTATGATTTGACTCATAGTATTTTGGAAGAGAAGAAACTATAAGAATAGAAACATGGGGCTGGAGAGGTGGCTCAGAGGTTAAGAGCACTAGCTGCTCTTCCAAAGGTCATGAGTTCAATTCCCAGCAACCACATGGTGGCTCACACCCATCCGTAATGAGATCTGGTGCCCTCTTCTGGCCTGCTAGTTTACATGCTGGTAGAATACTGTATAAATAATAAATAAATCTTAACAAAAAAAAATAGTAGCATGTCAGCTAGGCAGTGGTGGCTCACACCTTTAATCTCAGCACTCAGGAGGCAGAGACAGATAGATTTCTGAGTTTAAGGCCAGCCTGGTCTACAAAATGAGTTTCAGGACCATCAAGGCTACACAGAGAAACCCTGTCTCAAAAACCCAAAAATGAATGAATGAATGAAGACAGAAACATGCCAAGGGCCAACTGTTCCTGTTTTAGTTTTGTTTTAGTGTTTTTTTTGGGGAGGAGGGAGGTTGATTGGTGTGGGGTTTTTGTTTTGTTTTGCTTTGTTTGTTTTTGTTTTTTGTCAACCATTTATTTCTTTTAATATGTAGCATTCTATTTTGTTCTTTTTTTTTTAAGCTGCTATGCAGTTCTTCCATTGCACATTACGTTTTTTATTTAAAGTCCTAGTAATCACGCTTATTTAGATTTTCTTCTAGTTCCCTGCTAATAAACAGGCAGCGATGGACATTGTGCATCTCTGAGAGAGCTTCTCCACAGTGGACATACAGATGTGGTGACAGGAGGGCTAATATGAGTCAGCATTTCTCACTGCACCGGAAGCTGTGAATACTATATGCTGCGTTCTGCTTCTGCAATCTCAATTACTTTCTACCTCAGATAACACCCCCTGACCTTGAGAAACAGTTACAAAACGGCAGTTCTGACCTCACTGTCTCTAGTTCTATAGACAGGTTTGCTCATGAACCTTGGGTGGCACGAAATTCAAATCCTTAACCCACAATAAGAGAAGGTAAAAAATGATTCAGTTTAGCCTATAAATGTTGAAAAACAAGCAAGCAAACAAACTAACTGAATCAGGGCCGAGTCTCTCTCCCCAGAGCACTAGCTTACTGGGTCTCCTGGATACACCTGCCTGCAACATAAAAATAGGTTCTCCAACTTTCCAAATGCATGCTTGGTTTCTTGTAGGCCTGATCTCAGCAACAGCAGCACTGTTAAAGGGTGAAGTGTGAACTGGGAGCTTCATAAATGCTACTGAATTGCCCTCTACAGTGGCCAAACGCATTTGCACTTTCACTAAAATACTTAATAACTCTTTCTGTTATCAAACGAAAGGATATCAAACTTCCTTATCTGTTTCTATTGTTAAGTGCTAATGCACCTTAAAATTATGCTTTCCTCATTTTAGCTAAAATGTTATAGTGCAAGTTGAGAGCACTGCCGAGGTCATGCCTGGCTACCATTTTAACTTTTAAGTGTGCGCCTCAAGCTAAACATACCCCGACTGTTCCCTTCTGGTTTGCCTTCTTAAATTGTGCTCTTAAACTGAGCATGCTCAGGAATGCAGTACTTAACTGGACACTCTCAGGAACTGTCTTCCCCTTAAATGAATATGTATAGGCTGCCTGAATAGAAGCCCCTTGCTTCGTTGAAGGCTTTCACCTCCTGGGTTCTGCCTCTCACCACTGTATTCACTTACACTACTGTGCTTCCTAAAACATTTGAACTAACGAAGTTTTGCTTTGTTCGAGGCAGAGTTTCATATAGCGGGAGCCATAAGCTGGCTCTGCTTCCTGGTCTGGGATCTCAGGTCTGTGCCACCAGACCCAGCCAACTCAGTGTGTTCGGCCTCTGCTTGGGAGTGGGATGGTGCTTGGTTTCTTGTACATCTGATCTTGGTGCCATAGTGTTTGAAGAGGCTCTGGGGCTTTGCCTGTTGACTGCATGGGGATGAACTTGCTTAGCAGGCGAAGAGCCAAATAATAGGGGTGAGAAAGGGAGAAGAGGAAAACAAAGAACTGGTCAAAGACATGAAAGAAGAGCAGAGGCAAAGAAGCCATGTTGTTTTAGTTAGCCTTCTATTGCTGTGACAAAACGCCACAGCCAAAAAACTTATAAACGAAAGCATTGAATTTGGCACACAGTACAGAGGGTTAGGGTCCATGGTGGAGAGTGAAGGGACAGCTGAGACCTCGAATCTTGATCCACACCATGATGGAGGGAGGGAGAAGAAGAGAGGGAGAGAGAAAGATCATCAGTAACACACCTCCCTCACCAAGGCCACACCTCCTAGTCCTCCCTAATCAGTTCCACCAACTGGGGACAAATACACATGTGGGACATCTCCTTCAAATGACCGCACCATGGAAAGAGCTGGTGTGATGTTTGGGGGCAAGTGGGGATCTGGGGGAGCAAAAGTGTGTTTACAGCTACTGAGTCTATTTATAGTAGAGTCTGTACTAACTGCTCTGCACACACATTTTATTTAATCACTGTGATTAACTTCCAGAGTTATCAGCGTGCTCATACCTCTGGGGCATGCTCTACATGGCTTCCTGCAGTTCTCCTGGGCAGCTAAGCTCCAGTTGCCACAGCTGCACACTTGAAGGCGTCTCCTTTCCCACGTCACTCCCTCACCCCTTGCTAGTGTTCCCCAGCTCCAGCTCCTAATACAGTGTTTGCACTTTCATCCTTGTATGGAAGTCACAGCACTGTGGCTGTGGTCAGGAGACACGGACAGAGAGTTCTCCCACGTTCTTCCCAGGTCCAGTGTGTTTTAGCAGAGGCTGAGTGGCTGCTCAGGGATGCAGACTGCTGGAGGACTTGCCTGGGCCTTAGGAGTCTACAGTCAGGTACAGCTAATGGGAGGATAGTCAGCCAGAGAAAGAAAGTGGAGAATCACTCTGCACATGAGATGAGCCCTCCAACCATTGACTGACGTCCCAGAAGCCAGCAAGGCACCCAGGAGCCAGGACTACAAAGCCCATCACCTAAGGAAGAACCAGAGGACACCCGTCCCAAGAACCTTGCATCTTTTCTGCCATATAACCCACTTGGCCTTCTTTCATGCATCAAATCAAATGCATGCGGAGGTCTCAGAGAAGGAAGTGGATGATGGGAAAAATCTGCAGGAGGAAGGAGGATTGCGTCATAGGACAATAAGTAATTAGACGGGAAGGACTGAAAGTTTATTATCACTTACTCAGAGGCGGATGGGACCTCAAGACCACAGTCAAACAATGAAAGAGGACTCCCTTTCTCTGCACTGTTCCACTGTGTGACTCTGGCCAGGCATGGTGGCGTTGTCCTATAATCCCAACACTTGTTATTCTGAAGCACGGCTTCAACATGCATCCCTATCTCAAAAAAAGAGGACAGAGATGTCTACACAGACAGCATGTGTAGTTGAGCTCCGGGTACCAATGGTAGGAGCCATCCGCTGAGGATTCAAAGAACGTCAGAGGAATAACATGCCACCCGGTGGTGGGCAGAAGCAGGAAGCCCTTGACAACGTCTTCCCAACGTGCTAGACTGTGAATTGGCCTCTTCAATTCTAACACGCTTCCAGGAGTGGCTCTTTATTTGCTTTAAAGTACCTCTCAGCTCCTGAATTCTCTCGCCCTCCATTAACAGGATGTTATTAAAAAATGGGCCAAGTTCTCCCCGGGCTTCAGCTCTCTTCCCGGCAGGGATCAATATGCACGAACATTTGTCCGTCCGCTTTGTATTCCCCTCGAGTGGTTCTGTGTGTTCTCCGCTAAGACAGGATCTGACCGGCCCTCAGCTTGGGTGGGACCCACTCCAGCCCCTCAGATGTACGCTTGCTGGGCTCACAGACAGCTACCATTGAGAAGCTGCCAACGAGGGAGGGAGTGCGCTCTAGCCTTCGCACTCAGCTTCTGGCTGAATCCCACAGATCTGGTTATTGAGGGTGAGAGCTGGGGAGGAGATGTCATTGTGGAGAAAGTGGGGGGCTGCTTTAAGGAATTTGCACAGTACCTTCTGGTTGCCAGGACTTTATTCACCCACAGCCAGCTACGTCTCAAAGGCTCAGTTGACAAAGCTTCAGCGGTTCCCTGAGCCAGTCAGAGGAAACAGTCTAAGCCCTCCTGCTTGAGTAAACTCACAGTCTGTACTGGTTCCTAGTCCTGAACAATATCTAAGAATAGGGCGCCAGGCATTTCCTTTATTGGCAGTATAGTGACTTTTCATAGGATAAGCTCAAAATGGAAGGGCCAGAGGCCAGGCTGAACTTAATAGGGAGGGCCAGGAGGGGGGACCCAGGGGGAGGTGGGCACCGTAACTGTAGCAGAAGCAAGAATAACACTTATAGTGAGGATTATGCATGGAGCCCTCTCTCCAGGCCAGGACACAGGAGGCAGCCTTCTTGAGCCCAGACAACCCTTTATCACCAAGGCGTCCACACCACCTTTGAGGAAACACAGTCTCAAAGAAGGAATTTGCCCCAAAATCCTAATCCTGCCACTGCTAAGTGACTGAGCCAGGAAGCCAAAATTCAAACCCGGATTCATGACCTATCTGGATTTCTCCTTTTGAATTTTTTTCCCCTCAAAACCTTTGACGTTACAGTTTTAAAAATCAGACTGGTGACAGCTCAATGACAGAGGGCCAGCCTAGCATGACCAAGGTCCTAACCCCAAAAGAAAAGAAAAAACAATTATTTGGTGCCACAGTAGCACAGATAGGTGATCCTAACTCTTGGGAGGTAGAGGCATGAGGATCAGAAATCAGTTACATAGCCGATGTGGGACCGGCCTGGGCTACTTGAGACCTGACTCAAAGAAACAAGAACAAATAAAATGTAAACTCCAGGCGGGACGCTGCAGAGACGGCGCAGCAGCTAAACGCACATCACACTGTTCTTGCAGAGAACCCAAGTTCAGGTCCTAGCTCCACGCTGGGCACCTTACAACTTGCCTGTAACTCAAAGTCTAGGAGACCCTCACCTCTAGTCTCTGTGGGCACCTGAACCCATTTGTACATAGACACATAATTTTAAAATAGTTTAAAGATGGCCATGGTGGCGCACGCCTTTAATCCCAGCACTCAGGAGGCAGAAGCAGGTGGAGCACTGTGAGTTCGAGGCCAGCCTGGTCTACAAAGCAAGTCTAGGACAGGCAAGGCTAACACAGAGAGACCCTGTCTCATAAAACAAACAAACAAACGAATAAACAATTTTTAAAAATATTTGGTGCTGGAGAGACAGCTCAGCAGTTAAGAACAGGACTAATCTTCAGAGGATCCAGGTTCAATTCCCAAAATACACAAGACAGTTCCCAACTGTCTATAACTCCAGTCCCAGGGGATCTGACACTTCACACAGACATACATGCAGGAAAAACACCAATGAACATGAAATCAAAATAGATAAATTCTTTAAAAAGAAAAGAAAAAATACAAATGGAAAGACGAGAGGAGAAAGGGTGTAGGTAGATTGATTGGTTATCGGTGCCGGCTGTAGTTGGATAAGACTAAATTTTAATGCTCTAAAGCACAGTGGGAAAACTGTGGCTGACAGTAGTTAAGCGTGTTCCACAACATAGCTAGCAGAATGTACTAGGTTTTCTCCGCTGATGAAATGAGCCAATTCAAGTGAGATTAAAGCATAAAGCCAGGTTTATTGGGTGGGTTCACTGGTCCCAAGGAACAAGGCCAGGGAAGTCACCAGGGGGAGGGAGACAGAGAGGAGGAGGAAGAGAAAGAGAGGAAGAGTATGTGCACACAGGGAGAGAGAAGGGGGGGGGGGGGAGAACAACACCAAAATGTCTGGATTACACAGGGAAGCCCAGCCCCTGCGCTGGCAAGTTCAGGGTAGACAGTGGGGTCTGCCAGCCATGCCTTGTAACAGGCAGAGACTGAGGGATGCTGGGAGAACCTGGAGGCCAGGTCCACTTTGGTATGTTAAATATGCACCTCAGCTGATTATCCCAGGTCTGAAAGCCCATGGAAAGATTTCAAATGTTCCGGAAGAAAGCAACAACCGGCGTTTGAAGGGCAAGCATGCCAGTTCCCTGACCTGCTCATCACGCACCACACAGCTGTGCTGAGGTACCACACCGTACCCTACAAGTGTGTCTGATTATTGTGTCATTCAAAAAGTAAGCATGCGTGTCAAAAGTAGCCTGAAACCAAGTCTCTTCACTCATGATTAATTCATAGCTAATCCTAAAAAAAAAAGAACATTCTAAGCCGGGCAGTGGTGGCGCATGCCTTTAATCCCAGCACTCGAGAGGTAGAGGCAGGCAGATTGTTATGAGTTTGAGGCCAGCCTGGTCTACAAAGCAAGTCCAGATACGTAGCCAAGGCTACACAGAGAAACCTTGTCTTGAAAAACCAAAAAATAAAATAAAATAGGAAAAGAAAACAGGAAAAGAATATTCTAAAGTTCTTACTGGCTCAGAATTCTAGGTGTTTGTCACCTGCCTCAGATTTGGTAATTTGCCATTCAGTAGGGTTTGTTTGTTTGCTTTTTAATTATTTGTTTCTTTTTGTTGTTGTTGTTGTTGTTATTTATTTATTATGTATACAGTGCACATCAGATCACATTATAGATGGTTGTGAGCCACCATGGGGTTGCTGGGAATTGAACTCAGGACCTCTGGAAGAGCAGTTGGTGCTCTTAACTGCTGAGCCATCTCTCCAGCCCCCAGTAGGGTTTTTGTTTTGGGGGGGTTTTTTTGTTTGTTTGTTTGGGGTTTTTTTTTTTTTTTTGTGCACAACTTTCTCCTTAAATTGGCAAGCAAGTGTGCTGATCTCTTTGTGAGATCTCTGAGCTGCTGACTCTCTCCTTACCTCTCCACACAGATGCTTGTCCAATTCCAAAAATACCACCGAGAAAGGACAAAGTGGGAGAGCTGCCACCAGCACTCCTCCCCTAGAGCCAGAGGGTAGGTCCTCAGAGATGACTGCGCCTGTGTGCTTTCCCTGTGAAAGGCGAGGTTATTGAATACTAAACCGTTTGCATATACCAGGATTGTTTGTTTGTTTTTCAAGACAGTGGAGATGGGGTGTCTCTGCATAGCCTTGGTTATTCTGGACTCTGTCCAGGCTGGCCTTGAACTCACAGAGATCCACCTGCCTCTGCCTCCTCAAGTGCTGGGATTACAGGCGTGTGCCACATGCCCGGCCAAATATAGCAGTTTTAAAATAGTGAATTCAAACTAGACTTCAGTATCTACAACCTTTACCCATGATTGGGACAGAGACTAGAACACGTCAGCCTCATCTTATGTCGTAATCATAGTGCAAATGCATGCACATTCCATCCCAAGGAGTGAAAAACAAAGATGGCTGCAACAGACTGAAAGGGAGCTTGTTTCCTGCAGACTAATGTTTCTCAAGAGGTGGCCATGTCACGTGTCTTTCCACGTGCCCACGGTCAGCACAGCCACCTCCCAAAACTGATGCTGGGAGACTTATTGGTTTAACAAGAATTATCCAAAAATGCTGGTGTATTTTACAAAACAGGAGTTTTTGCCGCTGTTTCAGAATAAGGGCACAGACAAAATGACTCCAAGGTATTAGTTAAAAGTGAATTTTAATCTGATCAGTTGGGATTTTCTTTTCCATAAGCCAGATTACATAATGTGTCCTGCCAAGCTAAATCTGCTTGGTCCATGCCAAGCTGTATTTGCACTAATTGCTTTTGCCAGGGTAGGACTCCCTATAATGCCGATTTTAGCCCACAGTGCTCTGCTCTTGAACCCCAGTGTTCTGTCCCTTTTAGTGTTGTGATATTCTGCAGCACCGGCATCTCTTCCCCCTCAGAAGCAGCTGTGCGTTTGTCATAAGTCAGTGAGGTCCATGGGTGATGGGATCAGTAAGGATGATGAACAGCTCTGAGGTACTTCTGACGTCCTGGGTCACACGCCAAGTGTCTCAGAGGTACCTTCATTTAACCCTCCAGCCTTTCTCTGCTGCAGATGCCAGCCTGCCTCCCGAGGGCCACAAGGAGAACCAGAAGGGGGTTAGTTCATTGAGGGAGCATTTACAAAGGTGAGAGTAGCATGAAGGAACCCACGAGAGATGGCGAAGGCTATAGCAACAATGGGGAGTTTTCCTGCTTCAGGAAGCCCCATTGGCCACACCCAACTGGCAGGCAGAGGCCACTAGGGGACGTTGTCTAGAGAGGTCATACAGTTGGGCATAGGTTACGGCAGAAAACTGGATCCATGAAAAACAAGCAGAGAAAACCCAGCATAACACAGTGGTCATTGTTTTCATTCTTAACCTAAAACACACAGGCAGAAGATAGGGCAGCTGGAGCGGAGACTGTTCCAGTAATTTCTCCTAGAGTCATTTAGAGATTTGGAGCCAGGCTTCCTGATTTAGACTGCCCTGACGTGGTCTCTGTGACTCTCTCACTTCCTTCCACTTTGGAATCAGGTGAGCAAAACTCTGCCTGTTGTCCGAATCCATCGCTCTCCCTGTGACAAACAGGAGCCTACAGTCTCTCGGGCCAGTTCTCTGTTCTAAGGAAGAAATTTCAACTCTGAAACTGCCAGATTTGCTTTTAATGTCATCTTACACAGCCGGACATGCTGTAATGAATTGCTGTCCTCCTGGTCTGATACTTGTACCACTTTGTTTCCCATTACTATAATCTCTGAGGTTGGATAACTAATAAAGACAAGTTTACTTAGTTCACAGTTGGGTAGGTTTACAGTCTAAATAGTGTAGTGCCAGTTTTGACAAAGGCTTTACAACAGTATCACCTCATGACAGATAGCACCATGAAAGAAACATGGCCCTAAAATAGATACAGTGTAGTCAGGAACCAGCTAGCCTCTCTCCGGAGCCTCATGACCTAACTCAGCCCCACCTCCTAAAGGCCCCACTGCCTCTCAGCATCACCACACTGGGGATTAAGCTCGAAGTGTCTGCAACATCGGAGGACATGTTCAAAGCCTAATAACACTGCATATTAGCTTTCCACTCACACTCCATTCCACACTATGGAGAAGGTGACATCGGTGGGTTGACGTCAGGCACTGTCACCATCCTCTCTCCTGCACAGGACTACAGTCTAGTGGGTTTGCCTAACTTAAAAAGTACTTCTAGGCAGCGTGGTGGCGCACACCTTTAATCCTAATCCCAGCACTTGGGAGCCAGAGGCAGGTGGATCTTTGTGAGCCCAGCCTGTTCTACAAAGTGAGTCTAGGACAGCCAGGGCTACTACACAGAGAAACCCTGTCTTGAAAAGCCAAAACCAACAAAACAAAACAAAAAAAAGTCTGCTGCATTTCCTTTGTGCTTATATTTCCCACTGTCTAGCGCTTAACCTTGTTTCATTTCACTAAATGGGACCAAACTTCAAAATATTCACACAGTAATTTCTAGAAACCTTATTCTGTTTTCTTTATCTTTTTTTGAGGTGTTAATTTTATCTCTCATACTTCTGCACTTCTTCCTGACCAAAATAATTGTCTGAGTAGATGGGTGGGTGGGTGGATGGATGGGTGGACAAAAACAAAGAACCCAGTACCCCAGAATAGATGATAGAGGTAGCAAGCTTAGGGACCCGAAGGACCCAGCCCGAACACCCTGAAATGGCCTGATACAGTAGATTCTAGGATGCCCTCAGGGGATACTTGCACAGAGCCCTCCATTGCTCCACCCAGGACTTCTTAATTCTTTGTGCTCTAGGCACTCTCTGACCTCCAGGGCCACTCACCAGCACAGGGAAATTTCCTCTGGCCAAGGAGTTAGAATCAATGTCCAAGGCACCAGAACTGGTGGATAAATATGTCAGCCCCTATGCTCCTTGGTGCATAATTCTGTGTGGCGTTTGTTATACACAGTTCCTGAAGGAGCAAGGGTGGGACTGAAAACTGTTGCCTGTGTGTAAGGCACCTGTCCTTTCCCCCTGGTTCCGCTCCATTCCTTCCCAAGGCTTCCTGCAACCTCCCATGCTTGTTTTCAATCTTGTCTCAGCATCTGCCTTTAGGGAGAGACAAGAGGAGAGATCTTCCCACAGTTGCATAAAGACAACAGCCTTAGGCTCTCTGCATCTGATGGAACTGTAATTTCACTTCCCTCAAGTTCACACTCCATAGCCCTCCGGGGAACCGTCCCTGCCATTTGGTCTTGTCTACTTTCACCACTCCCCAACTGTGAGAAACAGATGATCGGATTCTGTCCCTGACTTTGGTCTTGCCCTTGTCATGGGTAATCACAGCTCAAAGCTAAGTGGCTATGTCTCTTACCAAACCCAGTTGAAGTGACTGTGGGGCTACACGCCTTTACTCCCAACACTCCAGAGGCAGAGGCAGATGGATAGGTGGATCTCTGTGCGTTTGAGGTCAGCCTCGTCTACAAAGGGAGTCCAGGACCGCCAAGGCTACACAGAGAAACCCTGGCGGAGAGGTTGGGCGGGGGAGCAGTTGAGGGAAACTTAACTGAGCCAGCCTGGACAATTTTAGCGCTTCTTCTTAACCCTTTCCGGGAGGGAATAAACCAGGAAATCCACACTTAATCTGACTAACCCGAAACACAGGGACAATTCCCCAGTGGGGAGGAGCCACTGATTGCCCTCTCTGTCAGGAGCGGATTAAGGCGGTGACTGCTGGGTTTGCTCTGTAGGCCTGTGGGGGCTTGGAAGGGAAGGTCTTTAATAAACAAGCTTGATGTTCTAGACAGAAAGGGGACTCCGCCTGGCCGTTAGCAATACTTTGTTTGCTCAAGAGACTACCATTCGAGGTCTTACTTATTTTATGTTAGATCATGTTTTGATATCAAATGTATTGTGAGGTTCTGCATGGAATCTAAAAGCCCCTGCATAAAATCCAGGTAACCATCTTCCGGGCCACATTTTCTCTCTGCTGTTATAGAGCACTGTAGGTGTACGCGTGTGACGGCTGCTGAGCTCGTATGTTACTTTTCCTTTCATCTCCTTAGGACAGTTGCTACGTGGAGTTGAGATGCTGGAGACCAAGTTTCTTATTAGAAAGGCTCTCCCAAAACTATGCTCTCAGGGACCGCTTCTGTAGTGCATTATTAGAAGAGCTTGTCATTCTGTGTAGAGAACGGGCCACACAGAGATGCAGGGGTTAGTCAGAGGCTGTGACTCCTTAATATGGTTCCGCATGCTGTGGTGACCCCCCCCCCCCAGCCGTGCAATGACTGTTATGAATCCTAATGTAACAATCTGACATTCAGGGTATCTGATATATGACCCCAAAGGGGTCACTACCCACAGGTTGAGAAGTGCTAGTAAGTTAACAGTAACCAAACTAAGGATTATGAGGAAGCTTTATGAAAATCCACTAGTTTGAGTTGGGCATGCTATTGCACGCCTTTAATCCCAGCACTCGGGAGGCAGAGGCAGGAGGGTCATTGTGAGTTCAAGGGCAGCCTGGTCTACAAAGCAAGTACAGGACATCCAAGGTTACACAGAGAAACCCCTGCCTTGAAACAAACAAGCAAACAAAAGTCCACTAGTTTTTAAGCTAATTTAAAAAATATAATTTAAAAAAGATATTTGACTAGAGATGCCCTGCAAGGTCGGACAATGGGTTATTAAGTGGAAATCTCAGTGTTGGGCATCTTGCCTTCTTGAATTATTGATCAAGGAGGCCCCACAGGCATCCAAAACAATACAAGATGTTGCCATTGCTCTTGGTTTGTCACCATAACTAGATAGTAAGACCCTCGACTGCAACACAATGAGAAATCAGTCTTGAACTGACCAGGAACTCTCCCTGCTGGCTAGCTTTGATGGTGTTGGAAGGTGCTAGGCAAGTTACTGGGGGCAAAAAGATATTATTGGTTTTACATAGTTTTGGGCCCAGCATGCTTCAGTACTGACTTGACAGGTACAAGGTACCCACTGGTGCAATAACAGCATAACTGTTAAGGGAACAACTATCCACTTGGTGATTGAATTTGAGGCCTGCGTCATAGAAGGGATTCACAGCTAACCACTGTGAAACGGCCCTGGGACACCGGTGATTGTGGTTAATTCTGCGAAGTGGTCATGTTGTGAAGCTTCCTAGTAGGCATCCATTTATACTTATAGATCTGTGCTGGGCTCAATTTGTGCTGGCTGGAGAATCCTCTCTGTGGTGGGTAGTGGTTAACGCAGGCACCCACAGCTGCTCAAAGTGCTAAGGCTGAGTGACGGTGATTGCCCAGCTGTAAATGGGACACTTGTGTCCCCTGCAAGGCTCAGGGGACGCTGCGGAAGAGGAAAGAGAAAGAGCGTAAGAGTGCCAGAGAACAGAGAGGAGTGCTGTGAAACGCCATCCGCCATACACGGCACAGATGTCACACACGTGAAGCCAAAGCTGCCCGCGTAAGATCTGTACAAGCAGCCGGGCGGTGGTGGCGCACGCCTTTAATCCCAGCACTCGGGAGGCAGAGGCAGGTGGATCGCTGTGAGTTCGAGACTGGCCTGGTCTACAAAGTGAGTCCAGGACAGCCAACGCTACACAGAGAAACCCTGTCTCAAAAACAAAAAAACAAAAGATCTGTACAAGCTCAGCCAATTGAAACTTTCGATATGGATGAGGGAACCACGGAACTATTGATAGTCGATGATTGCTGGATAAGAGAGTCCCTTTTGCGGGGTATGGCCACTGGTAGGTTGCCTATGCTACAGTAGATGGCATCGCATTCGTGCTTGTATGGGCATCATTAATTGGACTCAGTAAGTTATAAGTTAAAAAAAAAAAAAAAGGAGGCCAGGCATGGTGGCACACACCTTTAACCCCAGTACTAGGGAGGCAGAGGCAAGTGGATATCTGTGAGTTCGAGGCTGCCTGGTCTACAAGGCGAGTCTAAGACAGCTAAGGCTGTTAACACAGAGAAACACCAAAACCAAAACCAAACAAACAAAAAACCATTTTGCTAACTTAGTGTGGGAAACAGCATGATAATTTTGTTTAATTTATTTTTTGCAGGGAGTAGGGAAGGGGGGGTTCAAGACGGGGTTTCTCTGTGTAGCCTTGGCTGTCCTAGACTCACTCTGTAGACCAGGCTGGCCTCGAACTCACAGCAATCCTCTGCCTCTGCCTCCCAAGTTCTGGGATTAAAGGTGTACACCATCACGCCCAGCTTTTAATTTTTATATATATTAAAGATTTATTTATTATTATGTATATAGTGCTCTGCTTGCAAATACACTTGTAGGCTGGAAGAGGGCATCATATCATATTACAGGTGGTTGTGAACCACCATGTGGTTGCTGGGAATTGAACTCAGGACGTTTGGAAGAGCAGGCAGCGCTCTTAACCACTGAGCCATCTCTCCAGCCCCTAATTTATATTTTTTAACTTGGTAATTAGACTGATATTTGCCTCTGAATTACTGTTTTTCTTTGGGTTTTTTTTTTGTGCCTTCCTCTTCCTCCTCATCTCCTTCTCTGTTTCCTTCCTCTTAGACAGTGTTTCACTGTGTAGCCCAAGCTGGCACCAAACTGGTGATTTTCCTGGCTCCGCCTCCCAGCTGCTGGAACTGCAAGAGAGCACCACCATGTCTGGGCTTCTCTATATATTTCTTCTGTATATTTTTGCTTATATTCTTTGGTTTGTTTGTTTGTTTGTTTTTGTTTTTTGAGACAGGGTTTCTCTGTGTAGCCTTGGCTGTCCCGGACTTGCTTTGTAGACCAGGCTGGCCTTCAACTCACAGCAATCCACCTGCCTCTGCCTCCCGAGTGCTGGGATTAAACGCGTGTGCCACCACGTCTGGCCTTGCTTATATACTTTGTCTACATTTTTTCATAATTTGTTCGATTTTAATGGCAAACAATAACTTTACATATTTATGGAACCAATGTGATAATATAAATTGCATTTATACATTGTAGAGTCATCAGACTAGTTAACATGTCATTACGTTTCCAGCATTCTTCTTGTGATAAGATTGCCAAAAATAAGGGTTAAAGAGATGGCTACTCTGCTCTTGAGGAGGAACACTTCAGGATCCTGAACATAGATGGTGTACAAAGTTCACACAGACACACAGACACACAGACACACACACACAGACACACACACACACACACACACACACACACAAATAATAAATAGGGACTGGGAAGATGGCTCAGTGATTAAGAGCATGGGCTATTCTTCCAGAAGCTTCACAACTTCCTATAATCAGTCCCAGGGGATATGACACCCTCTTCTGGCCTTTGCAGGCACCAAGCATGCGGTACACAGACATACATGCTGACACAACACCCATATATATAAACTATACAAATAGAAAAAATTTAAATCTCTTTGTTTGTTTGTCTGTTTGTTTGTTTTCAAGACAGGGTTTCTCTGTGTAGCCTTGGCTGTCCTGGACTCGCTTTGTAGACCAGGCTGGCCTCAAACTCACATCGATCCACCTGCCTTTGCATCCTGAATGCTGGGATTAAAGGTGTCACCACCATGCCCGGCTTATTTTTAGTTTTTAACTGATTATTTTTATTTAATTTATGTTGTACTGTGTACAGCTGTGAGTTTATGGGTGGCACCACCACATGCTTGTAGTACCCACAGATGCCAGTAGGAGGTGTAGGTTTCTCTGGATCTGGAATTACAAGAAGTTGTGAACTGCCTGGTACGGATGGGTTCTGGGAACCAAACCCGGGTCCTCTGTAAGAGCAATAAGTGCTCTTAATCACAGCTGGCACCCCAACCTTCTTTTCTTTTTTAAACTAGTAATTGAAGTCAAACTTTGTGAAAACCTGAGGCGGTTGGGTTGAGGGCAGAGGACGACAGATTCTTTTTGCCACCTTAGAATTGTTGGTTCAGATTTTAAAAAATATTTTATTAATTTATTCATATTACATCTGAATTGTTATCCTATCCCTTGTATCCTCCCATTCCTCCCTCCCTCCCATTTTCCTCTTATTCCCTTCCCCTATGACTGTGACCTCCTCCCCCTGTATATGCTCATAGGGTATCAAATCTCTTCTTGGTAGCCTGCTGTCCTTCCTCTGAGTGCCACCAGGCCTCCCCATCCAGGGGACGTGGTTAAAAATGGGTCACCAGAGTTCGTGTGAAAGTCAGACCCCACTCTCCACTCAACTGTGGAAAATGTCCTGTCCATTGGGTAGATCTGGGTAGGGGTTCCAAGTTTACTGCATGTATTGTCCTTGGCTGGTGCCATAGTTTGAGCAGGACCCCTGAGCCCAGATCCGCCCGTCATTTAGGAAGTGTGTAGATTGCTTCAGAAAAAGTTCTGCTTCTGTCTTTGGGGTGTGTAGAGATGGCAGTGCTTTGTTCCTGGGGATTTCTGTGACTGCTGAAGACCCATGGCGGGCACGCATCCAAGGCCACTTCCTCAGCGGAAGTGTCGGAAACCAGCCACTGTTTCGCCAAAAGGTTAGTGGCTGGAGGAAGCCCCTTTATCAGGCAATTGTCAAATACACAAGAACTTTCTCTCCCCTGAACGAAGTGCTAATAGATTTGTGTGAAAGAGGAAGCGGTGTGCAGGATGACCTAATGTTTGCCCCTCACTGCGGGCAAGTTTTAGATGCTTCGACAAGAAAATACAATTAAAAACATTCTTCAGACAAAACCCAGGCCACCAAGTTGGAGGTAGTTAGACACCAGCACGCTAGTATGCTTTGCAGCAACTTGAGTGGTTGATGCAAAGCAGCTCATGAGGAGCCAGCTCTTCACCTGTCTTCGAGTTAATAAATTAGGGTGGCCTCTGGTGGCCTTTGCTCCCTTCCACAGTCATTTTCTGTACTGCCCGAGTCCAAGACAGCTGTTCTGGAACTCATTATGTAGCCCAGGCTGGCCTTGAACTCACAGAGATTCATCTGCCTCTTCCTTCTGAGTGCTGGGACTAAAGGCGTGCATCAGTACAACCCACAAGAATGTAATTTTTAAGATTTTTTTTAAAAAACACATCCACAGTTCTTCAGTATCGACAGTTTTGTTTGTCGGGCTCACCTTGTAGCCCAGGCTGACCATCTTGACCTCGCAGAGGTCAGTCTTCCCCGGTAAGACCCGAAGATAACCTGTAAGCCTGGCCTGCCCAAGGACAGATAGCTTCCTGGAATGCTGGGGTATGACGTTCTCGTGAGATGACAAGTCACGTGTTTTCTCCCCCCTAAACAAGTTTGTTTGACCCAACTGCACCAGATGTGCTTGATCACATGTAGGCAAGAGGAACTAGGTCAGGATGTGGGTTTGTCCTGATTGGATGCAAGTAGGAGCATCTCAGGCAGGAAGTACGTCAGCATACGTGTTTGTCCCTGATTGGACTTGGGAAATGAATAGTCTTATGCATTTGTAAACCTTTATAGAAGCGTTAAGAGCCTTCATAATCCTCTGCAAAAGGTGACTCGTCTCCGGTTTCCAGGAACCCCGGACCGGCCCTGGCCAGAATCCATCATCCTGACCAGTATTCAATTAAACCTTACTTCAAATTTGGCTCAGAAAGTATGGAGCCGGTCTTAATCTCAGGTTTCTCTTCAGGTTTAACACTTCCTCTACCTTCTAAGAGCCGGTAGGCAAGGCCTGTGCCACCTCATCCAGCTAGCTTCAATATCTGTTTGGATTATTTATTTACCTATTTTTAAATTTTTATTTATTTAGTACTGTGTATAGAGCCCCAGGGCCTCGCATGTTAGGCAAGTGCTCTATCCAATTTAAGATTTTTTTTTAAATGTGTGTGCCGTGTTTTGCTTGAATGTATGCATGTGGACCATTTTCATGCCTGGTGGCCATGGAGACCAGCTGAAGTTATGGACGGTTGTGATTCACAGCAAGGGTGCCGGGACCGAGCCTGGATTCACAGCACAGTGCCGGGAACCGAGCCTGGGTCCTCTGTACGAGCAGTGTGTGCTTTTCACCGCTGAGCCATCTCTCCAGCCCACAGTAGGGTAGGTTTGACAAACACACCTGTGTAACCTCAAACAAGACATAAAATCAATTTTCCATCCCTTCAGGAACTTCTCTCCTTCCCTTTTTACTTAATCGCACCCAAGACGTGAAGAACCACGTTCTGGTTTCTGTCCCTGGCGATTAGCTCTGCCTGGTCCCAGAGCACACCGACATTTCCACGTGTGTCTTTTTCTCATGGGTGTCTTTTCAAGCAGTCTGTTCTTTTGTGTCTGGCTTCTTTCACTCACTCAGCATAGCTCTCTTTAGATTTAGTAAATTTACATTTACTCTGTGTGTGAGCCAGTTTTTTGTTTGTTTGGAGTTTTTTGGGTTTTTTGTTTGTTTGTTTGTTTGCTTTCTTTCTCGAGACAGGGTTTCTCTGTGTAGCCTTGTCTGTCTTGGAATTCACTGTGTAGAACCGGCTGGCCTCAAACTCATGGAGTTTCGCTTGCCTCTGCCTCCTGAGTGCTGGGATCAAAGATGTGTACCACCACCACCCAGTTAAAAGTCAATTCTTTCTTTCTTTCTTTTTTATTTTTTATTTATTTATTTATTTATTTATTT
The DNA here is from genome assembly GCF_964271855.1 of Acomys minous. Lineage (NCBI taxonomy): Eukaryota > Metazoa > Chordata > Mammalia > Rodentia > Muridae > Acomys > Acomys minous. Next base: position 3,323,232 of record NC_140485.1, read on the forward strand.
ATTTATTTTTGAGAGACAGGGTTTCTCTGTGTAGCCTTGGCTATTCTGGACTTGCTTGTAGACCAGACTAGCCTCAAATTCAGAGATCCCCCTGCCTCTGCCTTCAGAGTGCTAGGATTAAAAGCATGCACCACCCTGCCCAGCAAGTCAGTTCTTTGTTGTAGGGTTTTTTTTGGGGGGGAGGGGACTGTGTTTTGGTTTTTTTGTTGTTGTTTTTGTTTTTCCCCCAAGACAAGTTTCTCTGTGTAGCCCTGGCTGTCCTGCAACTTACTCTGTAGACTAGGCTGGCCTTTAACTCACAGAGATCCACCTGCTTCTGCCTCCTGAGTGCTGGGATTAAGGTGTGGGCCATTGTGCACCGTGAGTCAGTTCTTACTTCCTGAAAAGCTACTTGTAGATGTGAATTTTATGGTTTTAGAGATGAGATTTTATTTATATTCATGTTGCACAAAACTCAGAAGCCCAACCCTGTAATACCACAGCTACACGAACACACACGCCAGTATCACCAGGGACCCTAAACAGCATCTAAGGAAGTCAAAGTTCGGCCACAGAGAGTGGGTACCCAGTACTGAGGCAGCATCCTTTGTGGCTTAAACACCTCATTAAACAGAATCTCTTCAGATTTCGAAAAGTGCCCCAGGGGACAAGCCTTGTCAAAAGAAGCCTAGAATTGAACCAAAGACTTCTTTAGACTTGGGGGTCTGCAAATGCCTACACAGGGGATGCGAAAATGGAAATTGGGACAACAAAACTGGGCCAGCCGCAGAGCGGGGACACTTTGCTAGCCAAGGAAGTGGTAAAGTATCAAGCCATGGAAAGGGAAGATTCTAAAGAAAGAGATCGAAAATTGTGTGGCCTGAGCAGAATAAATGAGGAAGTCAACCACAGCAGAGAGGCTCAGAGGCATGGGAGGCTGGCTTGCTGGTTTTTGAAGTAGCCCAGACTGCACTTGAACTTAAGATCACCCTATCTCAGACTCTGGGTGCCGGAACTACAGGCATGGACCACCACACCTGCCTTAGCCTCACAGGGCTTTGCTAGCTGTAGAGTAGAGCTCCTTCCTAGAGGGTCCCCCTAAGCACAAGTGCCCGGAAATGCACCTTCGTGCAGGTTCCTTTTTGTAGTCCTCACTGGAGTTTAGCATCAGACAGTTTGACCCTTTGCTACAAATTACACTCCTGTTTTAAAAGCTTTGTGCTGTTGTCAAAGAAAAAGTGTCCTTTGAGTCGCAATTCTTTTCTTTCTTTCTTTTTTTGTTTTGTTTGGTTTTGTTTGTTTGTTTGTTGAGACAGGGTCTCTCTATGTAGCCTTGGCTGTCCTGGACTCACTTTGGAGACCAGGCTGGCCTCGAACTCACATCAATCCGCCTGCCTCTGCCTCCCAAGTGCTAGGATTAAAGGCGTGCGCCACCACACCCAGGAGTCGTAATTCTTAAAATACCTCCATCACTGTGTGCAGCGCAGAGGCCCCTCACATCTAATCTTTGTGCCCTAAAGCAGAAGAATCCACACAGTTTTAAACTGCAAGCTGCCTGAGAAAAGCTGACAGTTTCGGTTTTTACCTCAGCTCTGTGGACAGACTCTGCATCCTCCTTCTATCATTTGACCTTCAGATGGCTTTATCTCTACTTCAGGGGCAAAGTGTGTGTGTGTGTGTGTGTGTGTGTGTGTGTGTGTGTGTGTGTGTGTGCCTGATATTATTTACTATTTGAAAGTGTTAGCCAACACTTCACAGGCATCCTGGTTGTTGGGAGAATTGCTAATAGTCTAGACAGGAGACTTGAATAGGAAAGTAATAATTAACCAAAGCTTCTCAAGAAAATGACCTAGCTGCGTTTTATCTAGTGTCTGTGAGCCACTGTGGAGCAGAGACAAGAATACAGGAGGAAAAGAATTTAAAGGAGAGACTGAGTTCCAAGCCCAGCTCTGTCCATTACGATGGCATCACTGAGCAACTCTAGACAAGTTACTGAGCCTCTCGGGATCTCAGTCCTCTCTTTTGTACGATGGGATCACAGTTGCCTCTGTCTCGAAAGGCGGTCATGTAGCCCACATGGTGGTGCTGGCCTTTAAGCCCTGCACTCCTTGTAGCGGGAGCAGGTAAGTATCTGTGAGTTCCTGGACAGCTAAGGCTATGCAGAGAAACCCTGTCTCAAAAACAAACAAACAAACAAACAAAAACAAAGCAAACAAACAGGAGGTGGGGAGAGAGAGAGAGAGAGAGAGAGAGAGGGGGGGGGGATAATATGTGGACTTAGATACTTTAAGAAAGAAAACTCTTAGAAATAATGGAACCCCCACCCCCCCACACACACACAGACTTGTGCTTTCTGAATTTTAGCTACCTCTATTATGAAAGTATTGTTTGTTTCTTGTGAGAACAAAGCATTGATGGCTTGAGGTTTGCTGGCACAGGTCTCACAGATATCTCAAACCCTTTGGGATCTCTAAGCTAGAGGGAAAATGATTATTATTATTCTGTGTATCACCTCTAAGTAGCAGCCCAGTTGTCACCGCCTTGATTAGGTAATCAGTGGCCGCGAAGTGCTGAATCATAGCCCTGCCTCTCTAATGGAAACTCACATGGCCGCTGTCTGTGCTCACTTTCTATTCTTAAAATGTACCTTCACAGACGGAATTTTTGGTGAGGAAGTGAGGGAAAGCCAGGGAACTCTGTTATTTAGAAAGGATGTGTGTAATCATTTGGAATTGGTGGGGGTGGGGAATAAATGTGTCAGACACAAGGGATTGGAGATGAGAAAGGGAGTAACAGCCAGTTAATCTAAGTGTCAGTAAGAGCAGGGCTTGAAGAACAGTCAGAAAAACCGAGGTAGTCCACTAGTATTTTAATTAAAAAAAAAAAAAAAAGACAGATCCTGAGTCTCCTTCCCGATCAACTATTTTTATTGACTTGAGATAACAAAGGATGGCGTTTGAATGGGACTGTTTAGTTTTGGCGCCCAGCGGATAACTCACATCCTGGAATTCCCCGTCCTTGAGGATTGTTGCTTAAGTCAGTGTTCTCAACACAGATTTTCTGCTAAATGTTGGGGAAAAAAGAAAAAGCTGAAACTCAGAAACAACTTTCTGTCAGCCACCGATTAAACCACTTCTTTTTCTTTTCTTTTCTTTTCTTTTTTTCTTTCTATTGAGGGATTTGCTAGCTTTCTATAAACAGATTCTTTTTAGATTTATTTGTGGCCTGATGGCACACACCTTTAATCTCAGCACTTGGGAGGCAGAGGCAGGCGAATCGCTGTGAGTTCAAGACCAGCCTGGTCTACAAAGCGAGTCCAAGACTGTCAAAGCTACACAGAGAAACCCTGTCTCGAAAAACCAAAAAGAAAAAAAAAAGAGAGAGAGAGAGAGAGTGTGTGTGTGTGTGTGTGTGTGTGTGTGTGTGTGTGTGCAGATGCCCTCAGAGATCAGAAAAGGTCGTCAGATCCCCTGTAGCTGGCGTTATAGGAAGTAGTGAGCCACCCAGTGTGAGTGGCGGGAACTGAACTCAGGTCCCTACAAGAGCAGGGATCACTCCTCACTGCTGAGCCATCTCTCCAGCACTGACAGATTCTATATTTCTTTCTTTTTTTAATATGTGTGTAGGGGGTGGTATAGTGGGGGGTATATGTCCATGTGTGCAGGGATCTGAATCAAAGGCTGAGGGTGTCAGATCCCTTGGACTGATTTGGAGTCTGGGCCTCAGCAAAGGCACTGCATGCTCTTCCTATCCCCCGAGTCAGCACACGGGCACCTACTTTCATATTCCTGTACTCCGTGCTTTGTGGCTACACCAACCATTGCTGCATATTTGTGAGAAGTGTTTAGTTAGATAACAAAGTTAAGTCAGAAAAGGGTTGTGCCGAGCCTGACTCAAAACCAATGTAGATTCATGTCTTTTCAGATTATGAACAACACTTTGGACAAACAAGTACAGGAGTGATGAGCTCAACATCCTTTGAATAATCACATTCCTTCCGAAGAACGGCCATGGTGTTTGTCATCCTGTAAGCCCGACTCCCATGCACACACGCACATGCATTGGCTAGAGTTGGATCTTAGAATGCCCTGAGTAACTACTGTAGTACATGGATTAGGGTGAGGCAGCTGAAGTAGAGCAATTCACACACACACACACACACAGACACACACACACACAGACACACACACACACACACAGACATACACACACACACATATACACACACACACATACACACAGACACACAGACACACACATATACACACACACACAGACACACAGACACACACACACACACACACACAGACACACAGACACACACAGACACACACACACAGACACACACAGACACACACACACACAGACACACACACACACACACACACACAGACACACACGCAATCTTAGGGATATAATAATGAGCAGAAAAAGCAAGGTGAGAGAAGGTAAATGAGACATCCACTTATGTAATGGCTATTATATAAACTACATAAAAGCATTAAGGAAGCCAGGCCGTGGTGGCGCACGCCTTTAATCCCAGCACTTGGGAGGCAGAGGCAGGCGGATCTCTGTGAGTTCGAGGCCAGCCTGGTCTACAGAGTGAGTTCCAGGACAGTGAAAGCTTTTACACAGAGAAACTCTGTCTCAGGGGGAAAAAAAGCATTACGTAGTTTCCTGAGTTAGATGACATTATTTTGAATGAGTGTGTGTGTGTGTGTATTCTTTTATTTATTTATTTTGGGGGGTTTGAGACAGAGTTCTCTGTGTAGACTTGGCTATCCTGAAACCCTCTCTGTAGACCAGTCTGGCCTTGAACTCACAGAGACCTACCTGCCTCTGTCTCCCGAGTTCTGGGAGCATGTGCCTCCACACCTGGTTAAATAAATATATTCTTACATAATATATGTTGTATATATTAAATACACATATATACATATAATATATAATACTATATTACATGCTGCAACATATAATTACATTCATATTATATACTATAATATAGCATTGCTATATATAATATATAACTATATCTGAAGAATTTATTAGGCTGGGTTACAGGATGTGACCTGGGTAGTCTACCAATGGCCTTCCCATGACAGAAAGACCTAGAATCCCATTATTGTTCAGCCCATGAGGCTGGATGTCTGTGTACTTTCTATCTGGTGCTAAAGATCTGGAGGATTCCGCAGAGCTGCCTGCTGGTCTTGGTTTGTATTGAAAGTCTAAAAAACTTGAGTTTAATATCCACTATAATAACAGGGAAAGTGAGCTTGCCAGGGAGAGTGAGGCAAGTGGGCAAAGAACAAAGTTTGCTTCCTCTGTATCTGGTTGTTGTTTGTTTGTTTGTTGAGACAAGGTTTCTCTGTGTAATAGCCCTGGCTGTCTTGGAACTCTCTTTGTAGACCAGACTGGTCTCAAACTCCCAGAGATCTGCCTGCCTCTGCCTCCTGAGTACTGAGATTAAAGGTGTGCACCACGACGCCCAGTCCAGCCAGTCTTTTTATGTGGGCTGTGACCAGAAAAGGGTGTCCAGATTTAGGGTAGGTCTTCCTGCTCCAAGTAATCTGCTTACTGGGTGCTCACAGGAGCACCCAGCAGCTTGGGTTTCAGATGACAAGCAAATTTGGCAAACACATCCTCAAAGGCTCATATGATAAAGGCTTGACTACCTGTGGCTTCGTTGTGAGGTAGTGGAACCTTTAAAGGCAGTTCTCTGTAGTTACGGAGGGAGGTGTCTGCAGTCCCTGTGAGCAGCTAGAGCCCACAGGGAGCCCTGAACACGAAACTATAGAACACGTCCCTTGGTTATCTGTCTGCAAAGATGAAGGATCTGGGCTTTTTATTCCTCAGCTTCCTGTCATGTGTTAGTTAAGCGTTGGGCTAAGAGCATCATCTCTCTGGTCTCCTCTTCTTACCTCTGTACAGATAGGGGCTAGAGGGAAACCTCCAGGAAGAGAGGCACAGTTCAGGGTCTTCAAGTGCATGTGTGAGCACAGGAGGCACTGAGCAGAGCACCAGCTTCTCGAGATAAGACTGCTAGGGAAAGTCTGTATCTACGGCATTCCCAGTGGCAGTCCCACTTCACCTGCGCCACCAAGGCTGACTAAGCAAAATTGCTATTCCCGGGTGTCTCACGCTCCGAAGCAAGAGACAAGCTTCACAGCAAGTGCCGCATTTTTACTGGAAAAAAGTCCTTTATGTCAGGACACTGGATATGCTCCAGGGGTCGAGGTGAGAAAGAAGAGCTAAGCGAGGAGTTCTCCATCAGGAAGGGAAGCCAAATCTCTCTCATTGTCTGCTTCCCTTCGTACTTCATATACAATGAGGCAAACTGCCCATCTTTCTCGTCCAATCAGGAAGGAAGAGGATTCAGCCCTCCCAGACAGTCTCCAGGATGTTTAAAATCGCTGGGCAAAGCTGCTGAGTCTATGCAGTTTCCTAACGCTCCCACCAAATGACCAGCATGTGACTGACCTCCCAATGGTGGCACTGAGCTGGGAAAGGAAAATTTGAGGGGAAATTGGCTCCAGCATGTATGCCCTGAAGCTTAAACAAATTATACACATATTTATTATAATTTGTCATGTAGATTAACTCTGTGTTTGTGTGTGTGTGTGTGTGTGTGTGTGTGTGTGTGTGTGTGTGTGTGTGTGTGTTTATGCATGAGGAGGCCAGGTGGGTTTGGGGTATCCTCTTCAATTACTCAACTACTCCAATGACCTCATCTTTTGAGGCAGGGTCTCTAAGTGAACCTGGTGCTCATCAGCTAGCCTGGCTGCCCAGCAAGCGCCTGGACAGCTCATCTTAACCACCCCAGCCCTGGGGTTATAGACACTCAAGACAATACCAGACTTCTTAGGTGGACAGCAAGGCTCTGAACTCAGGTCCTCAGCTTGGCAACAAGCACTTCCTAACAATCTATCCCTTGCCTGTGTATAAGAGGTGGAACTAGTCAAGTGATTCCCACAAAACATGCCTCCCTCATCAGTATCTCTGAGACCCCGGGGAGAACATCCTGGCCATTTCCAGAGTGGCTCTCACAGGCTGCCTGTGCTGTTCCTCAGCACATATGAATTTACCCTCTCAGATGCTTCCTTTTCCCAGTACCTCCCCAGTGTGCCTATCCTACAAGAAGGATCTACAAGGCCTTCACTTGCTAACAGTAACATTAATTAACTCTAATGTTACACACGAGGCTGAGGGAGTGTTCTTCAGTCAAGGTAGGGTCGACTAGGAGAAGGGCTGTTGCTCCAGAGAGCGCCTCATAGGCTCTGAGTTTACACTTCAGTTGCCACGGTTCATGCCTTAGTTAGGGTTTCTATTGCTTTGAAGAGATACCGTGACCATGGCAACTCTTATAAAGGAAAACGTTTAATTGGGGCTGGCTTACAGTTCCAGAGGTTCAGTCCATTATTGTGAGGTGGGAAGCATGGCGGCGTGCAGGCAGACACGGTGCTGGAGAGGGAGCTGAGAGATGTACATCTGGTTCTGAAGGCAGCAGAAGTGAATGCTACACACAGGCCTGGCTTGGGCATCTGAAACCTCAGCGTTCACTCCTCTCAGAGACCCATTTTCTCTAACAAGGGCACACCTATTCCAACAAGGCCACATCTCTTTCTTCCTGTTTGTTGGGGGGGGGTTGTTGTTGTTGTTGTTTTGTTTTTCAAGACAAGGTTTCTCTGTGTAATAGCCCTGGCTGTCCTAGAACTCTCTTTGTAGACCAGGCTGGCCTCGAACTCACAGAGATCCACCTGGCTCTGCCTCCCAAGTGTTGGGATTAAAGGTGTGAGCCACTACTGCCAGGCTCTTTTGTGTATATATTATGGATTCCAGTTTAGTGGGTTTTTTTTTTATGGGATTCTGTGTGTGAAAATGAGTGGGTCTCGGCTGGTGTGTATGCTGTGTGTGCCTTTTCTTGGGCTCCTTTCCTTCTGTGTTGTTCTGATGTCTTAGTATTTGTTTTCTCTTACTATAGCCTGTCCTGTCCTAGCCTATCATCCTTTAGAATAGCGTGTTTTCTAATGAGAAAGGGGGTACATCAGGATGAGAGAGGAACCAGGAAGGAACTTGGAGGGGAAGAAGGACGGTAAACCATAATCAGGATATATTATATGAGGAAAAAATATCCATTTTCAATAAAAAGAAGACAAAGCTTTTCCTCATTGAGTAATTGCAATATAATGGGCTGCAGTTGCATTGTCTCTTGGAAATGAATAGGGAAGAATTGAATGGAAGCGAAGCAGGAGTCCATTAAGTTTGTGCTGAATAAAGACAGGTCGATAGAGGAACGCCTTACTTCAAGACATTTGTTTGTGTTTATATAATTGTACCTGGGTTCAAGGTTAACTATGTATATCCTAGAGAGCTGCCATAAGATTATGTGGAAGACGTTTGCGCCATGGTATTATCTTGGAGGGCTTTATGCGACCCCAACCAAGTGACCTTTGGCATAATAGGATGGGGGAGCACAGGTTACAAAGTATTAATGTATCCAGAAATGCAACAATTGTTAGGTATCAAGTCAAAACCACTCCACAAGATACAATTTAGTTCTAATATATCATCCAAACAGGGTAGAGAAATCAAAGGTCTTAAGAAGTGTTTGTGCCTTGGGGGAAAATCAGCAGAAAAATAATTTTGAATTCTCTTCTTTTTCATACTTTTTCTTTCTTTCTTTCTTTCTTTCTTTTTTTTGTTTTTTGTTTTTTGTTTTTTGAGACAAGGTCTCTCTGTATTAGCCTTGGCTGTCCTGGTCTCACTTTGTAGACCAGGCTGGCCTCAAATTCACAGCGATTTGCCTGCCTCTGCCTCCCGAATGCTGGGATTACAGGCATGCGCCACCATGCCTGGCTCTTTTTCATACATAAGATGATGAAAAATATTACTTTGTAATGCTATACAATACAGCTGATAACCCACTTTCAATGACAAAGGAATTTCTTCTTTAAATCCTTTTATTCTGTGGATCCAGCATTTTACTTTTACATGTTGGTCCTATTCTAGGTATCAAGGGGTCCTGATATCAAAAAATCATCTCTGAGTGTTCCAGTGTTCAAGCAACCTTTGACTCTCTCTCTCTCTCTTTTTTTTTTTTTAAACAGTGCTTCTCTTGTAAATCCTGGCTGTCCTGGACTCATTTTGTAGACCAGGCTGGCCTCACAGAGATCCACCTGGCTCTGCCTCCCAAGTGCTGGGATTAAAGACCTGCACCACAATGCTCAGCATGCAACCTTTGATTCTTACATGAAAACAAATCTATTTCTGCCTTCCATGAGCACAGTTGGCACTTATCTTTAGAATGTATCATTATTATTAAGACTATACTTTCAGGTTTCATTTCTTTAGTTCATTACTAGAATGTATCATTATTTACTCCCAAAACAATAATAACAGATACTATGATTAGAAGCACTTGGCCATCAACTTATTTAGGCACATAAGCATTTAATGGCATAATGTATCAAATGAAATTTTGACACTATATCCAATGATATCTTTGGTCATTTATGCTATGAAAAAAGTATCTTTTATGTGACTCAGCAAAATCATTGCTGCTACTTTTCTTTGTTGATAAAAAGGAAATAAAAGACTTTTTCATTAGCCTGTTAAAAAAATATTCAAGTGAGAGAGAAAAACATTACTTGACATCTGCCCTCATTTGCTTCTCTGTTGCTTTGATGAACTCTGATCAACCATGGTGGAGAAAAGAAGGGTGTGTATGGCTTACAGGTTGTGGTCCACTTAAGGAAGCCAAGACAGGAACTCAACAGAAACCTGGAGGCAGGAGCTGAGCCAGAGGCCACGGAGGCGTGCTGCTTATTGGCTTGCTCCCATGGCTTGCTCAGCCACCTTTCTTACATGCCCTGAGCCCACCCTGGCAGGATGACACATCCCTAAAAGGCCTGGGCCTTCCTATGTCAATCATCAGTCAAGAAATAGCCCCACAGATACGGCCACAGGCCAACATGTGATGGGAGCAGCTCATCAGTTGAGGTTTCGTTTTCCCAGGTGCGAAGGTTGTGTCAAATGGACAAAGACTAAACAGCACAGCATATTTTGGATAAGTTACTCATACCAAACTTTTAGTCTCTAAACATAATTTTTATTATGATTATAGTGGAAATTATTAATATGGCTTATATATACTCTAAATCAAGTGCAGCTGACAAAGAAGACTAACTGTCACAGGGGACAAAGGGTTCTGTGAAATTGCTTCAGCTCATTCTGTTGATGGCTTGAGTGAAGCTATGTAAAACCGTGGGAAAGTGCAGCTGTGGCAGCCTCATGCCCCCTCACCAGATACCAGATTCACAAAGTGACACACAAACGCACAGTTTCAGCACATAGGAGCTGCCTTGTCTGTATTTTCAAGGAAGTCTGGAAGGGGAAAAAAAGCCCAAAATGATTATTTATGAAGTTTCTTCATATTAGGCATTATGTTTGATTCATTGAATGCTTGTTTATGCCTTAAAGATAAATAGTCTAATGCAAGTTTATCTCCTTTCGTAAGTGAGAGAAGCAGAAGACTGGAGAAGCATGTTTCCCACTGAAGACTGCACAGGTAGTACTCAGGTAGTACCCAGTTAGTACTCGGGTAGTACTCAGGTAGTTCTCAGGTAGTTCTCAGGTAGTACTCAGGTGTGTTGGTTTCCCCTTAAGGTAAAGAGTACCTATTTTATAACCAGCTCACTAAGAGGTTGGTTTGTTTTGGCTCATGGTTGGTCCCATTGCTTTGGGGCCTGTGTTGAGGCAACACATCACTGTGGGAGTATTTAGCCGCTCACCATTGCACCGTATAAAATCATGTCCTTCAGAATTTTGCAATACCATTATGAGGTTTTGTGTCAATCTGTTAGAAAGGGTAAGAGGAACAAGTCACAACTCTGTTACGAAAGGTCTCTGGGTGTGAAGCCCAGGAAGGACACTAGGCAAGAAGTTCTTGGGGATAAGAGGATTATTAGGATTATTATTCTTGATGCCATCAGAAGATAGAACAGTGAGGCTCTAAGGAAAGTTCAGTCCCTCAAAGCAAAGTAGGGTTCCCTTCTCATAGGTTTGTGGGGAGTTGTCCTGCTCCACACAGTTAATGAGAAACCCAGAGTCAGAGAAACACTTAGAGTCAGGTTGCTTCTGACTCCAGGGTGGCAAAGGGAGGGACAAAGTATCGATTGGTCCTCTTAGTTATTGTGTATCAACCATTGTAGTACTGTCACTTGTAGCTCTTAATGGTCACTGGCACTTAGTAAACTTCCTTTAGGGAAGTGGGGATTACAGAGTCATAGGCAGCCACAGTAAGGTGCCTGCCATTCCTTCTACAGCAGCTGTGAGGATGAGAGAGAGAGAGAGAGAGAGAGAGAGAGAGAGAGAGAGAGAGAAGGAGGAAGACAGAGACAGAGAGACAGAGAGAGAGAGAGAGAGAGAGAGAGAGAGAGAGAGAGAGAGAGGCAGAGAGACAGAGAGACAGAGACAGAGAGACAGAGAGACAGAGAGAGGGAGGGAGGGAGGGAGGAAGAGAGAGAGAGAGAGAGAGAGAGAGAGAGAGAGAGAGAGAGAGAGAGAGAGAGACTGCTGCAGGTGAGTGGTTAGATTCGGCCCTCACCTAAGCCTAACAGGTAGTAGTGCCACAAGACCAAGTTTCTACCAAGCCCCACATAGCCTACTGTTGTCTCCTATTTATTTTGCCTTGTCTGCTCCTTTCTCCAACTCAGATGCCATCTCAATTTCTGCTGCCCAGTCCTCTTTTCCTTAACGCCTTCCCTGCATGTATCACTCTTATGAACGGCTATTATGTGGTTAGGTGTCTGTCTCCTACATTAGACATGGAGTTCTCTGAGATCAGGGCTGGTCTGTTTCCTCTTTGGTCCATGACTATTCTGGAGCACAGAACTGTTTCAGAGAAGGGATCAGGGAAGTCTATTGGCCATTGAAAAAAGTTTTCCAAGGAAGGCAATAAAATGTGGTCAACACTGGTGTTATTCATAGAGAAGGGCTGCGATTCCAAGACAAGGGGAAGTAGAAGTAAAAAGGTGGGGCAGGAGAGATGGCTCAGCGGTTAAGAGCACCGCCTGCTCTTCCAGAGGACCCAGGTTCAATTCCCAGCACCTACATGGCAGCTCACAACTGCCTGGAATTCTGGGTGCAGGGGCCCTGACACCCTCACATAGACATACATGCGGGCAAAACAATGCACATAAGATAAATGAATTAACTAAAACAAAAACTAAAAGAAAAGAAGTAAAAAGGTGGACAACATAAAGAGAAAGGGAGGGGCTAACTGGCCCGAGCATGCGAACAGGATGCTGACAGGTTTTGCTGTTTACTATTGTCTCTAAAAACCGTTAGGTTGCATTCCTATAGCTGGCCCCCAAGGCCCATTCCCTTATTTTGCCACTGACTCATTCCTAAGACAAAATACCAAGGTCCAACTATCAAGGTTCATAATTTGGCTACCCTGGCTAACCTGTCCAATCAGGATTTAACAACCCACCCTAACACAGCCAGCCCCCTTTTCTCCTTAAAAACCTACTCCTGCAAAAACAACAGAAAACACAAACAAACAAACCTGCCGCTGCTGCTTGCTGTCTTGGCGATCCAGAGGCAGCCCTCCCTGCTGCTTGTCCCTCTGGGGTAAGAATTTCCCTTTGTGCTGAGAGTTTGGTCTCTGGTGTGTCTTGTACCAATTCCAAAGGGCCGCCCCAACCTCTTACAGAAAGGTCTCTGAGCTGGGGGTGGGGGGTGCAAATGTTTTGAGGATGTCAAAGGAATAGCTTAGTAATAGTTTTCCCCTGGCAATCGAATTCTTAAACGTTGGTTGAGCAATACCCAAGGTATGGTTCAATTAAATTTTAGTTATTTACTATGGTAACTAATAATTGCAGATTTATATATAATCTTATGTGTAAGTACTTCAAAAGAGTTCCCAGTTAAATCTTTTTGGGGGAAAAATCCCTTATCAAAAGTAATCTTTAACAATTTACCAAAAGTAGCAAACGGTGTCACTTAGTCATCTTATTAAAAGCACAAGGTCGGGCCGGGCGTGGTGGCGCACGCCTTTAATCCCAGCACTCGGGAGGCAGAGGCAGGCGGATCGATGTGAGTTCGAGGCCAGCCTGGTCCACAAAGAGAGAAAGAGAGTCCAGGACAGCCAAGGCTACACAGAGAAACCCTGTCTCGAAAAACCAAAAAAAATAAAAAAAATAAAAAAAATAAAAATAAAAATAAAAGCACAAGGTCTTAATTATAATTGGCTTCATAAGCAGATAGCTTCTACACCCCAGGCCACACAGTGGTTAGTGCCCAGTGAGTGGTGAGTGGCAGTTCTGTTCCCTTATTGCCCTGGGAAGCTGTAGTATGTATAATTGTTATTTTAGTTTTTCAGCATCTAACTGAGCTGAGCACTGCATTGTGGATAAGGGATGCTGTATCTTGCATTATCTTGGAAGAAAGTAATGTCCGCATCTTACTAAAAGGGAATCAGCAGCCCGGATTTTTTCTATCCCAGGAGAGCCAAGAAGGTAAATGAGTGAACTGGGCCTCTGCCAGGACTTAGCCAACTGGACACTCATTCTTCTGCCTTGGTAGTGGAAGCTTGGCACGAGAGATGGCTGGGGTGCTTTGCAGTTGTAGGACCTGCGATACACTGATTCCTGTGTCCTTGAGTTGCGACTTCCTCCGTTTCTGACTTCAGAATTCCCCAAGCCGGGTTTTATTTAACTATTTATTTTCTGTGTGGGTGTGCATATGTGTGGCTGGGCTTGGCTATGATGTACATGGGTACGCACATTCACAATATGTGTGTGGAGCTCAGAGGACAGCTTCCAGGGATTGATTTGCTCTTCCCCACGGTGGGACTTGGGGATTGAATTTAAGTCACCCAGCCGCCAAGTGCTTGTCCCTGCAAAGCCATCTTCTCAGCCCGCTTCTGATTGTAAGACTGTTATTCTTACAATGAATTCCTCCAGTCAATTCTTCCAGTCCAGATCACAAGCTAAGGACCTTACCTGAAATGTCAGATAGTAGCCTCAATTTAAGTAATATATCTACAAGAATTACTGTTTCCCTCAAATTACTTTGTTGTTGTTGTTGTTGTTGTTATTGTTGTTGTTGTTATTATTATTATTATTATTATTATTATTATTATTATTATTATTATTATAAAATTCTGAGTCATTAAGCAACTATTCACAGATGATACATTTCTGCATTCTGAATGAAATATTTGGCCAATAACCTTGGGCCTTGCATATTCAAGTTAAGGGGCCGACCACAGATCTTCCCCCCTGTCTGTGACATTCACTTAATAAATCAAACATGCAGTTCTAAGTTAAGGGTAGATCTTTCCTGATGTTCATGGTTGTACTCTCTGGGGGGAGGGAAGACAGGAGAAAATGATCAAACTTCCACAGACTGGGGTAGATTCACCTCACTTGAGCTGTTTAAAGTTTTGTGCGGTTGGGTGTACTGCTGAGTGACAGCCTGAGGCTGGGGTTTGGAGCTGCAGAGCTACTAGTCAAACAAGCAAACCCACAAATGACTCTAACTAGTTTTACTTACTACTTTGACAGTCTCCATGGTCCTTGATCTTCCATTATTATCATTCAGAATTTTTTTAGCTTATCAAAGTTTTCTGGCATTTACTACTTTTCCCTAATGTAGATATGATGTGTATCCACAATTTGATGCTGAGACATTAACCTATTTTGATTGCATAAGATGAGGATACATCCAAAATAGATGACATCATCGTTAGAGTGCATAGCTGTGAAAAATTTGCCTGAATAAATATTTAAAAATGATGGTTTGTTCTCCTCAGACATTCCTTTCTTATCAGAAACCCATCAGACACATCAAAATGGCTAGTGCACTTACAAAAAATGTCATCTGTCCTTGAATGAAATTCTCATATAAAATGATTTATAGTCAAGTTTAAAGTTCAGTATTAAATGTCTTTTTTTTTTTGACAGATATTTGAAAGGGAAAAGAGAACTAAGAATTTTCCATTAAAAAAAAAAAACCTAATAGGCAATATTTTTGGAGGAAAAAATACACATCTTTAATGCATTCAGTTATATAGCATAAGGGGAAAATGTTTTTGGTTTTGGCTTAGAATCCAAGGTCTTCCTGCCTCCGTTTCCCGCGCACAGGGATTAACTGTGTGCACCACCGCACCACCGTGCCCGCTGTGGAGCTTGCTCCTTAAGCACTGGGTTTTGCATTTCATCTTTGTGGAATATTGTTGCTTTCAGAAGGTTTAGGTAGATATCATAGTTAGTCTTTGTCAACGTGACACAAACTGTAGTCACCTGGAAATAGGGAGCCTCAGTTCCGGAGTTGCACATCTGTGGGTGTTCCCTTGCTTGCTGATTGATGTGGGAGGGCTCCGCCCACTGTGGGTGGTGCCATCCCCAGAGCAGCTGAGCCAGGGTTAAATGGGAAGGGTAAAGCAACCGTGCCCTCCAGGGTCCCTGCTTCAAGCTCCTGCCTCAAATTCCTGTCTTGGCTTCTTTGATGATGCTTGATAACGTAAGATGAAACAACCCCTTTCCCCCCAAGTTGTTTCTGGTCAGCGTTCCCCCTCCAGCCCCCCTTCATAGCAACAGAGAGCCAACCAAGACAACATAGATTCTGAGGAACAGGACATGGATGAATAAGCAGAAATGAAGTCATAGTTTTAGGGCAAAAGTTAATATAAGAAAAAAATAGTCTTAACTTTGTTAGGTTTTAGCTCTTCTTCTGTTGTTTTCCTTTTAGAAAATAAGAATGTAAGTCTCCTGTGATCAATACAAATGACTAATTGTTCATGTGAGTCCGTGGGGGCTGCCCTTGTGTGGCAATGACACTTAAACAAGGATGCACAGTATGACTGACCTCTTGAAAGACCTTATTCCTGAATACGGGCTTATCTGATTTAAAAAAAAATGTGTCTAAAAGCTGAATTTCCCTTGCATTAAAATCACTATACTACTCATGACAATTAGGATTAATATTCAAGTGTGTGCTAGGTTAGCCACCCTGGAAAAAGCAAATCCTGTCAAACTGAAAGACTCTTTGAGGAATGAAAATTCAGCCACAAAATGTTAGGATAACTAAGAGCTGGGATCACTTTTAAATATTTGGACCTACAGTGTTGGTCAACCTAATCATCTAGAAAAATCTCAACTATCAAAGTTCAAAAGATGAGCATGTTGTCTCTGATAGCAGGGACTGAGTGTTTGGACAAGAGTTGGTTGGAGGAAGATGGAGAATTCCTGCCAGGCAGTTCTCTTTGTTGCTAGTAGCAACAACAACATGAAAGAACAAAGAGAGGCCCTGGAGTGAAGGGCAGGATAAAGGATGGTCTTAATACAGTAGTTTTAAGACAGTGGTCTGCTTTAGAAGCCAGAAACCCTTAGGTTTGTTTTAGAAAGCGTTTCAGAGAACACAAGTAGGCTGTTTAAGTTGATGTGCTGTGTCGGTGTGAATGAGATGCCCCCACAAGTCTCAGGTATTTGTGTACTTGCTTCCTAGCTTGTGTCTGTTTGGTGATGACTAAGGGTTGTGCTCTCTCTCTCTCTTTCTCTCGTGGCTTCCTGTTTGTGGGTCAAGATGTGAGCTCTCCTCAGGCATGGTGGTGCACGCCTTCAATCCCAGCACTCGGGAGGCAGAGGCAGGAGGATCGATGTGGGTCCAGGCCAGCCTGGTCTACAAAGCGAGTCCAGGCCAGCCAAGGCTATACAGAGAGACCTGTCTCAAACAACAACAACAACAACAACAACAACAACAAAAGATGTGAGCTCTCAGTTGCTGCTTCAGTGCCACGCCTGCCTGTCTGCCTGCTGCTATGCACCCTGCCAGGAAGGTAAAAAACTCTTATCTCTCTGGAACTGTAAATCACAATTAAACACTTCCTTCTGTAAGTTGTGTTGATCAGGATGGGATGCTTTTGTCACAATAACAGAAGAGTAACTAAGACATGGGATTTCAGAGTTGAAAATGGTCACACTGAGCATGCTCCAGAGTGTACTGGAGATGATGAGTGAGCACTGCATACGCTCACTCATCTGATGCACTGTTGGTGAGTGGTGAGCCTGCGTGATGAGTGAGCACTGCACACGCTCACCTGATGCACTGTTGGTGAGTGGTGAGCCTGCATGGTGAGTGAGCACTGCATACGCTCACCTGATGCACTGTTGATGAGTGGTGAGCCTGCATGATGAGTGAGCACTGCACACACTCATCTGATGCACTGTTGGTGAGTGGTGAGCCTGCATGGTGAGTGAGCACTACACACACTCACACAGCTGGTGCACTGTTGATGAGTGGTGAGCCTGCATGATGAGTGAACACTGCACACACTCATCTGATGCACTGTTGATGAGTGGTGAGCCTGGAGCTGTGATGGGAACAAGCCTGGCAACACTCAATTGTAGAATTGCTTGAGAAACATTTAATGTGGCAATTATGATTATGTAAGTTTTAATGTACACAAGGTCCTTGAAAGAACAATTTTCTGGTTCAATAGAAAAGATTGGGAAGCCACAACATTATGATAATCACAACTTATCCACAGTAGCTGTTGAATAGCCCTTTCTTGGTTTGAATTTATATGAATAAATTACAATAATAAACAGCACCAGACAGCATCAGAATTTGATGAGTGTTTCTATTTATTCTTTGGGCCTACTTTGCCATGTTCAATGCCTTTCTCAAAATCAATTTCAAGATTGCTTTTCTGGCAAGTTTCCTTGGTTAAGAACTTTAAAGCTGCCTTTAATCCCAGTACTTGGGAGGCAGAGGCAGGAGATCTCTGTGAGTTTGAGGCCAGCCTGGTCTACAAACAGCCTGGTCCAGGACAGCCAAGTTACATAGAGAAAAGCTGTCTCAAAAAACAAAACAAAACACACACACACACACACACACACACAGAGAGAGAGAGAGAGAGAGAGAGAGAGAGAGAGAGAGAGAGAGAGAATCCACAAAAACAAGCACTTGAAAGCCATACCTAGTTCACAGAACTTCTCCCATTTGTTAACTGAGAAAGGGTTTTTAGCCACTTTAGGGTATGTGTGTGTGTGTGTGCACCTGCAATCTGTTTGAAATAATCAAATAAATGTATTCTGCTAGAAACATTGATTTAATGTATGGAGAGTATGTTATTTTCAAAATTAACATAGATCCTTGGATTTTTACTTATTGAGAGCATTGTAATTGTCAAACCAGGTATGTTAGTACATGCCTGTAATCCCAGCGCTAGGGAGGTGAAGACAGGAAAGTCAGAAGTTTGAAGCCAGTCAAAGGTACAGAAGACCTTGTTTCAAAACACTGTAGTAAATAGATAGATAGTTAAATAAATAAGCAAATAAATATGAAGTTATAGTCTATTATTCTTTTAAAAATACTTATTTTTATGTTAATTGATGTTTTGCCTGCTTGTATGTCTGTGTGAGGGTGTCAGATCTCCTGTAGAAGTTACAGACAGGTGTGAACTGCCAGATCTCCTGTAGAAGTTACAGACAGGTGTGAACTGCCGTGTAGGTGCTGGGAACTAAGCCCAGGCCTTCTAGAAGAGCAGCCAGTGCTCCTGACCACTGAACCATTTTCTAGCCCCGCCATTATTCTTTTTGATGATAAGCTAAAGGTTATTCTATTTTGTTTTCTTAGTTTTCATTCACTGGGGAAAGACTTGCTTTTTCAAGTTGATTAAACGATCGCATTTGGTTCTTAGGGTCCCCTTCAAGCTGGCTCCTGTCCTCCACCTTAAATTTGCCACATAGTTTCCTTGTACCTGATCTAGGACCTGCCAGCTCTCCAAAGGTGAAAATGACCTTTGGAAGGCACAGGATCTGAATGCCGGGCGTGTTCACCGCCACTGCGGTCATTGCTTCTAAACGCGTTCAGAGATTAGAAGAACACGGAAATAATAAAAGGATTTCCCGCTTTTTTAGAAACAGACATTAATTCTAGGATTTACATGGAATGAAAAATGACCTGGTTAGCCTCAATAAAGTCAACCAGGAAGATTAAGATTTACAGTCCGAGGTGAGGTGGCGCACACCTTTAATCCCAGCACTTGGGAGGCAGAGACAGGTGGATCTCTGTGAGTTCGAGGCCAGCCTGGTCTACAAAAGCAAGTCCAGGACAGCCAAGGCTACACAGAGAGACTCCATTTTGAAAAAAACAAAAAACAAAACAAAAAACAAAAAACCCAAAACCAAAAGACTTATAGTCCAGCTTTAGTACTCAAGCCAGAGAAGCCAGGTTTGGGTTTACACATCTGAGCCAATGAAATAAAATAGGGAATCTAGAAACACACACACTCACACACACAATCACATGAGCGTGTAATTTACCAACAACTAACCAAAGTCCCAATTTAAATAGATGTGAGCAAGGCAAGTGGTTTTTTGGTTTTTTTGTTTTGTTTGTTTGGTTTTGGTTTTTCAAGACAGGGTTTCTCTGTGTAGCCTTGGCTGTCCTGGGCTCACTTTGTAGACCAGGCTGACCTCGAACTCACAGTGACCTGCCTGCCTCTGCCTCCTGAGTGCTGGGGTTAAAGGCGTGCGCCACCACCACCTGGCTTAATTCAAATTTATTAACCAAGATAGAGAAGTACCCTACCCATTAGTAACTCAATTGCTCCCTCTCTTGCCCTCCATAAAGGAATGCTCCAAGCAGTAACGGGGCCCATGGGTACTCTCACCCTACCATGTATTCTGATCTTTCTCTGTTGCTTTGCTTTAAGCAAACTTTCCTCACTACTTTGCAATTTGTGTGAGCTTTTACTTCCGTTTTGAGTAAGAGGCCAAGAATCTGGAAACATCCAAGGCAGACGGCACCTCTGACTTCTGGTAACACCCCCTGCCCCCCTCCACCTTTAAATGTCACTTCTGAGTAGTGTGACTTTGTATTGCAAGCTACTAGCTTACTTTATTTTAGATTAAAAAATTGTTTACATGTTGACGCTGTGTGAGTCTGTGCTGTGTATGTGCTGATGTCTGCAGAGGTGAGAAGAGAGTGTCAGGTCCCCTAGAACAGGAGCTGCGGATGGCTGTGAGCCTCCGTGTGTGTGCTAGAAGCAGACCCTAGGTCCCCTACAGAACAGCCACTACTCCTAAGGCTTTTCTTCAGTCCTAAGTTTTAAAGTTTGAATTCTACTTTCGTCATTTATTGATTAAGGTGGCAATAGAGTGTCTGGAAAGTACTTGACACTTTAAACCTCAGGAAGAAATAAGTAACTACAGGGTGAATGATTTCCTCAAGGGGTCTGTAGTCCAACAAGAGGATTTTTTTTTTTTTTGAGTCAGGCTTTCTCTGTGTAACAGCACTGGCTGTCCTGGAACTTGATCTGTAGACCAGGCTGACTTCAAACTCAGAGATCCATTTGCCTCTGCCTCCTAAATGCTGGGATTAGAGGAATGGGCTATCACACCCAGTTGAGGAATTCTTTGAGGGAGCAACAACAAGAAAAAAAAACAACCAGGAAGTGTCATGAACAATGTACACTTGGGTAGACAAGCATCAAAACACCAACATCTAAATTTTGTTTGTTTTGTTTTGTTTTCTCTGTAGAGACCTGGCTGTCCTGGACTCACTTTGTAGACCAGGCTGGCCTGAACTCACAGAGATCTGCCTGCCTCTGCCTCCCGAGTGCTGGGATTAAAGTAGTGTGTGATCCTGCCTGGCTTAATTCTCTTTCTTTTCTTTTTTCTTTCTTTCTTTTTTTTTTTAAGGAGGGGGTTTTGCAGGTTCAGGTTTTCACTTAGTAAGCATGATAGGTGGGATGAACTTAGGTGCAGAGACGCCTGTTTATTGGCTGCCAAGTTTTTAACAATGCCGTATACTAGCACACAGAAATAGATACATTTGTCTAGCTTCTCCCGCTCAGCTGTGCTGGAGGCTCTGGCAGCCACTGACTGCTTCTAACATATCTTTTGTCCCTTGGGCTTAGATCATGTTTTTACGTCACGGGACCTCAACGGATGTTTGATGATAATGAGAGTTTATGTTGCAAGAGAAAAATTGGGCTCTGCAATTTATTTTTCCAATCAGTATAAGAAAAGGTGACTTGTTCAAAGGAACGGAGCCGTGAACACGGTGCTTTATCATCCGCAGCTGAGCACAGGATAAACTGATGGCAGCACACACTCTTGATTTGAGAGATTATATCACTTTTCTGCCTTACGACAGTTCTGGGGAGGTTGTGGTCTTCATCTGTGATGTCATGTGGGGATGCAGGAAGTGCAACAGCCCTGTCATCATCCTTAGCGTGAAGATTGCATCTCTGGGTCTGTGAGATTTATGCTGTTGGGTTTGTTAGGAGTCTCTCCTTTTCTTTTTCTGGCTGAATAATTTTCCTTGGTCGTAGCCATGCTATTTTGATAACTCTAAAAATAGAACTTACAAGAACTGAGATGTTTTTGCATGTGGAGTTGAAATGTGTAGGGCTGCTTTACCCTTTTTATTTTATTTTATTTTATGAGTTTATTGAGTGCCTGTAGAGATCAAATACCAACCTAAACACAAGGATGTGTAAATTCCTGGCACTTAATGCCACCAGAGAAAGACACTTGAGTTGTCCCTATTTGGATGGAAAACATGTTACTCTAAGCTGCCACCTTAAAGAACTCGCTAATAAGGCTGAAATGTCAAACCTTTGGAGATCCAGAGCTAATAAACCACTCTACAGTGCGCTGTCTTTTAAGAAATCGTTTGCGTGTTTTTTGCCTTAAAGTCTTGCTTCAGGGAACAGGCATCTGGCCTTAAAAAGCATATTGGCCCCAGAGTCAGGTCCCTCAGTTTCTATTTCTGGTTCTGGTACTAGATTGCTATGGGCCCTTGCACAACACAGGAGCGTGCACTTTTCACAAAGCAAGAGGCAAAACTGACCTCCGCACTTGAGGTTGGGTTCCAAGTGCCTCGGGGACCGACTGGACCCCTTGCTGGAAGGCAAGCTCACCTTTCTTTGCTGCCAAAGCCGTTTACTTTAGTATAAAATTGGAACTCCGATTTTGGCACGGCCACAGTGGGTTGCTTTGTTCTTTACTGTGAATCTAGAAGTAAAAATCTAGGAAAGGTTAAAAAATTAAAAGTCCTGCAACTTTTCTTACTTTGTATGCATGTGAGAGAGACAAGGGAGGGATGGAGGGAGAAGGAGAGGGTGCGAGGGGAGAGGTGGGTGCGCAGGGAGTCAGCGGAGGGAAGAGGTCTGAGTTTAACGCGCAGCCTCTGGCACTCCTGGACTCAGAAAACCATTTCAGTGGCAGAGCCTCAGCTTCTGGAAACTACAGTTCCCGGGAGCACGTGCGGCCCACAAAGGGGCGGGACCTCGCGCTCCGGGCGTAGGTGGTGGACCCAGCAATCTGATTGGAAATCCTCGCGCAGGCTCGGGGTTGGGGGCGCGCGCGTCCCCGCGAGGTCTCAGTTCGTGTTGCGCGCGTGCGTCGCGCCGGAGGGCGGGCCCGAGGCTCCCGTGGGGGCGGGGCCCAGGGTTCGCGTCGACACCGCCTTCCTGCCCCGCCCCTGGCCGTTCGGCCCGCCCCCTCCTTCCTGGAGCCACCGCCGAGGCAGAGGCGGCGCGGCGGCCGGCCGGGAGGGGGGCGGCTAGTGCCCGGAGCGAGCGACACGCGCTCGTCCCGACCCTATGCAGTGATTCTAGCGGCGCAGGCGCCTCCTGCCCCGCCGGCGGGGCCCGGGCTTCCCGCGGCGGGATGTTCTCCCGAAGGAGCCACGGGGATGTGAAAAAGTCCACGCAGAAGGTGCTGGACCCCAAGAAGGACGTGCTGACCCGCCTGAAGCACCTGCGGGCGCTGCTGGGTGAGGCTTGGGGTGTGGGCTGTGGGTCAGGGTCACCTGCCGGTGTCGGGGGTGGGGTGGGGTGGCGGGTCCCACCCGCGGCGTGGGCCTGGCGGGCTCTCTGGTCCGAGTGATGTAGGGAGCTGGGGATGGTGAGCACCCGACCTCTGCTAGCCTGGATCGGGACCCTTGGGGCATTGTTCTGAAGGCAGTAGGTTGGCCCTGGGCGCTGCCTTGTTGCCCCAAGTGTAAACTTAGCCAAGATTCTTATATGGGCGCCTAGCCTCAGGTAACCTCGAGGCCAGGCACAGAGGTGACTATACCCTGTCCTCTCCAGGAAATAAACCCAGCACAAGTTAGTGGCGCGGGCGAGAAAACACACACACACACACACACACACACACACACACACACACACACACTCAATATCTCTCTCTCTCTCTCTCTCTCTCTCTCTCTCTCTCTCTCTCTCTCTCTCTCTCTCTCTCTCTCTCTCTCTCTCCCTCTCCCTCTCCTAGACCAAGACCTCACGGGGTCTCATCACACTTAGTTGAACTCTTTTGTCACCCACTCTTCATCTAAAATGCTACTATGTTTTGAGTGTAAGACTGATAGAGTGATTTCAGATGACCCCCAGAATAGATTTAGGTGTCATTTCTTCTATCCTGTCCTTCTCCCTTTTAAATTTAAGTTTTGTGGGTTTTTTTGCGGGGGGGGGGGATGCCTGGCTGATAGAGTTTCCTTGGGTCCTTGATATGAAGGGGGCTCTGCTTAGAGGAACTCAGGCTTTCTTTGGATTCAGCGAGGCTGCTTCTTCCTTGTGTCCAGAATGACAGCCATTACTCCCTCTCTCCTTCCCTTTTTTATGGCCTGCAGGGTGGAGAGGTTCTGCAGAGCCCAAGTGGGCCTGGAATTGACCCATGATAACTTGGAAGCTTGACCCCGTGGGTGTGAGGCTTGCCCCCGTGGGTGTGAGGCTTCCCCTGTGGGTGTGAGGCTTGCCCCCTACAGGTATGAAGTGCCCAAAAGGTTGTGTGCTGCTGGCCATGTGTAGCTTGGCTAGGCTGTATGTTACCTGGTTCTAGTTGTCTTCTGTCTGTTTTAACTTTTATTCCAGATAGAAACACCTTTTTGCTGCCCAGTGCAGTGGCACACGCCTGTCATCCCAGCACTCAGGGGGGTAGAGGCAGGTGGATCTCTGTGAGTTTGAGGCCAGCCTGGTCTACAGAGTGAGTCCAGGACAGCCAAGGCTACACAGAAAAACCCTATCTGGAAAGACAAAACAAACAAACAAAACAACAAAAAGAAAAGAAATACCATTTTGCCTCTATTTGGGGGCTAAGAAAAGACATGTTTCTTCTAGATGTATTTACTGTTGAAATAATACTAATAATTCAAAAACAAACAAACAAACCCAGTTTTAGACCATCTGTCACTTGAGAAAATAGGGCATAGAAGAATTCATTTTATAGGTGAGAATTTTAAGCCTCTTGTTAAGGATATTAAGAGTTGCTAATTATTTCTATTTATATTGTGTTAACTATCTCTGGGTCGGGAACAGGCCAGTGAACCAACAAAAATCTAAAACTTAAAAACATGCCCAACGCCAGAACCACAACCCCCCCAATAAAAAAATAAAAACCCCCACTATATTTTGACAAATGAAGTTACTTACTATCTCAGATTCCTGGAGATTACACTTAATGTGTTTGGTCTACAATGAGTGCAGATCAGCTATTGTTAGAAGGATTAGTTTCTGGACTTTTGCAAGCAAAATGTGGTGTTCTTGGTAAGCTGAACTTTCTCCTTCCTGTAGTGAGACGCCCAGGCACACAGGTGCTTTGTGTTGGGTCCTTAGTATCTGATTAGCTCCTGCTTCTGGGGCATTTTTGATAAAGTAGAATTGAACAGTTTTTTTTTTTTAAGGCATCTGATACTTTGGAGCTTTTTCTGTGCTAAAGAATTTAAACCTTTGTTCTGTGGGAAGAGGCCAAGATTAAGTTGGCTACATTTTATAAAGACAGAAAGCCTAGATCAGACTAGCTTCTTAGAGGCACACTGCCCTTGTTACCATTCAGAGAAAGGGATACTTTGAGGTTTGAAAAGTCCCCAGTTTCTCCCCTAACGTGTGTGTCTCATGACAGCTGCAAGTGGCAGGGATAGGCTGTGAACTGGGCCAATGGCGTCTCTTTATGATTTTATTTATTTTTTAAGTGTGTGTGAGTGTGTGTGTGTGTGTGTGTGTGTGTGTGTGTGTGTGTGTGTTGGGCGTTGTGCTAATGAGTCCAGTAACCATAGAGGCAGCAGACAGATGCTCTGGGCTGGAGCTACAGGTGACTGAGTTGCCCTGAGGGGAGTACTGGGAACCCACCCCCCCCCCCTCCGTACAGGAGCAGCAGGTGCTCTTAGCCTTTAGGCTATGTCTGCAGCCTGAATCATCCTTACATGTGAAAAATACCAGCTTTATTATCACCCAGAGATAAAATCTGTTTGAAATACTGAGTAATGTCGACTTCTTTGGTACTTCATTAAGAATACTTTTGTTGTTAATGATAGCCAAGGCCAAGTTTCCTTTATGTATTATTGTGATCTCTAACTATAAGGCCTCTATTTAAAAATAAAATAAAATTTGAGGTGTTCTAGCCATAGTAATTGTAAACTTTTGCTTTACAACTGTTCTTTGAAGAATTTAAAAGAAACCTAGTGTCTTAAAGCATTAATTCCCACAGCATCAAACATCTTGTCTGGTAACTACCTTTAAGAAGGATAAAGTGTTATTGAACTGAAAGGGAGGAGTTAAGTGAATATGAAGGTCACTGAAGGAGACGACTTTGGTTAGTATTGCACATTATGTATGCATTTAAATCCTTGTTTTTCAAGTATGTGTCTTATGGTGAAATAGGCTGGTGTTTTTTTGTTTTTTGTTTTTTTTGTTTTGTTTTGTTTTTTACATGTGAGGGTGATGCTGCTGACCTGGGTTTGCAGCCAGTTGCTGCCAATTATAGTCCTACAACTTGGGCCAGTACTTAGTCTGTGCTTGAGCCTCAGCTGTGTTACTCTGTCAGGTGAGAGAGTATACTATGTAACTGCTTCAGCTGGAGCAGTCACTTTAGCAGATTCCTTGTTATTGCTTTGCCCCCACCATGCACAGGACAGGTATGTTGAGATATTTTCTCCACCCTTCTTTCTGATTTTATATGAAAAGACTTTATCCTCTTTTCATAAAAAGTCTGTACTTCAGACAGCTCGTGGAGAAATGGTTAACTGTGGAGAGTAGAGTGTATGGGATTATGGTACCGACTCCAAGGCTGCGCTCCTTAGACAGCTTGCCCTTACTATATGTTTTATATTAGCTTGCACAAGGCTGTGTTTAGATGGTTTTTATGTATCACTGGGAAGAACACGGAACTGACTTCAGTTCTTCTTATGCTGTTTAAATCATCATTGGGAAAGTAATTGAATAAACCAAACAAATACCACCCACCCCACACCCAACTCCTGTGTTTTACTGTGTAGCTCCAGCAAACAAGTAATCCCAGCCTTTGGAGGTTAAGGCAGAAGGATAATTCTTAATTCAAGATCAGTCTGGGCTGCATAGAAAGTTCTGTGTCTAAAAACAAATTAAAGAAATATAAGGCATATATGTAATTCAAAAGTTTCTAAACTACATTTATGACGTGAAAGAAGCAAGTGAGGTTAATTTTAATGTATCAACAGGTGACAGTAAAGAGTAACAAATGGTTTTACAGTACTTCTTCTATGTGAGTTATTTGAAATCCAGCGTGTATTATACAGAAAGCACATATTTGTTCCTATTAGCTGCAATTCATGTTCACAGTAGCAAGATGTGGCTGGGGGCCGCAGGAAGTAGGGCTTGAATTTGGGAAAGCAGAGGGGTAGGGTAGGGCAGTTCTAGCCAGGAGAGGATGGGAGAGTTGGTAGCAGCATGTGGCATGGTGCAGGAGGGTGACTCTCACCTGCATCATTGGGAGTGGGGAGTTGGAGGACTGGCCACAGAGGACCCTTGCATAGAGCCCAGGATAGCTCAGGGTTAGAGGCAGGTACCCTGACAAGCAGAGGCTGAGGCAAACTTGGTGGTCCGGATTAGAGAGGGTTCGGCTTGCTTAAATTGGAAGCTCAAGCCGGGTGGGTGGTGGCGCACGCCTTTAATCCCAGCACTCTGGAGGCAGAGGCAGGCGGATCGCTGTGAGTTCGAGGCCAGCCTGGTCTACAAAGCGAGTCCAGTACAGCCAAGGCTACACAGAGAAACCCTGTCTCGAAAAACAAACAAACAAAAAAAGTTGGAAGCTCATACCTCTTCTTAGGTGGGAGTTTCTGTGGAGATTTTTTTAACAGGTCAATAGAGAAAGCTTGAGAACTGCCCATCTGCCAGGGACACGAGGAGACTGGATCAGGAGGGAGACAGAAGCAGGGCTTCCTTGAAAGGGCGGTGGCAGGGGGACCAGGCAAACAGTAGGTTGTTGGAAGAGGAAGGCCAGCATGATAGACCAGAGCTGCAAGACCTAGTGACACTTCAAGTGCAGTGGGCGTTGCAGGTGCTGCCTAGAGAGTGATTAACAGGAATTAGCTTGGGATTGGAGGCTGTGACATTCAAGTCAACGTAGCGCCCAGCACTTAGACCTCAGATTTGTAAGAAAGCATTTTCTTACACATGTTCTGCACATTATATTCTTCTTACTTTAAGTAAGGGCAGGGTCACTTAATTTGAGATGTTGCCTTTTCCTTTACTCACTTATATTTTGTGTATGTATGTGTCGCATGTGTGTAGCATATGCACACTTTTCTGTGTATACATAGAATTCGGAGGAGGACATGAGGTGTCCTCCCTGCTCTGTCACTCCTTACCTTCTTTCATTGAGCTTAAGACACGGTCTCTTAGTGAACCTAGAGTCAATCTGGTGGCCAGAAAGTCCCAGGGGTCCTTGTGTCTTCCCAGTCTCCACAGCTGTTGCAGGTATGTGTGCAGCCATGGGTGCTGGGGATTTGAACTGGAGTCCTGCATACTTGCGTATGCAGCAAGTGCTCTCGCCCACGAAGCCATCTCCCCAGCTCCTCATGTATGTTTAGTTATTAGTATTCTTCAGGTTTCATCCCTCGCGAGCATCGTGTAGCCTAGGCTGGCCTCAAATTCTCCATCTTCCTTTCTTTACCTGCTGAATCCTGGGATTCCAGGTGTGTGTGCTGCCATGCTCAACCCTCCCCTCCTCTCCCCTCCTCTCCCCTCCCCTCCCCTCCTCTCCCCTCCTCTCCCCTCCTCTCCCCTCCTCTCCCCTCCTCTCCCCTCCTCTCCTCTCCCCTCCTCTCCCCTCCCCTCCCCTCCTCTCCCCTCCCCTCCTCTCCCCTCCCCTCCCCTCCTTTTCCCTCCCCTCCCCTCCTTTTCCCTATTGCCTCTTTCCCTTACTCTCCGTTCCTCTTCTGATAACAGCAATACTTCTCAAGCCGTCTGGGGTTTTTCTCCTTAGAACAGACTTCCCCTCTTCACTCTAGTCAGACTAGCAACACACCCTTTTTATAGTTTGATGATTGGCCATGGGCATTCGGGATCATGGGAGTAGCCTGGATGGGGCAAGGGAGGTGGGAGGGGTCCTAGCTAATGATGGGCCATGACAAGTTTGGGGTGCTACAGGTTGAGTGCAAGAAAAGGAAGGCCAAGTGGAATGTGTGGATGAGATTGTGGTGTGTGGGGTCGGGAACTTGATGAGAGGATAGAACACAAGGGTTTGGTTCTTTATGGTGATGAACTCTTGCTTTCCTCACAGCTATGATGAAGGCAGTGCTCCCACTCCAACCTACAGCCGAGAAACTGAGGCACAGTAAAGTTAACCATTTGTCTACCAACTCCCAGCTGACAAGCTGATATGCATACTCAAGCTGGCCAGCTTGGTGATAGAAGCATGCAATTCAAGTTACTCAGGAGGCTGAAACAGGAAGGTTCAAAGGTCAAGGCCAGTTGGGCAACAAGCTGAGTTCAAGGCCAGCCTCAGCAATTTAATGAGATGTACTCAAAATAAAAGTGGTTTTTAAAAAAGCTGATGTTGTGCTTCTGCTAGTTATCTGATTCAAAAGGATATTTACACATCAGAAAAGATATTTACCCAACAGAGTGAATGTTAATACATAAACAAAACCCAGCTGTTTTTGTCTGTCTTGCAAATTTTCTGCTCTGTCCCAGGGAGATCTAGAAGATCCTATTAGACTTGAACATGATGGAAAATTTAAAAAAAAAAAAAAAAAAAAAAAAAGGAAGGCCCCTTCTGTGCTTTATCATGTAGTTTATTGGGTTCTGTGTTCAGGTCAGGCAGGTAGTGAGGTATTTGCACAGACAGGAATTCTATAACTAAAAAAGGCTGAGATCTTTTGTTTCAGGCCCTCCCAGGCCTATTGTGATCTCTTTTAGTCGTGTTCCTGTTGGTTGTTTTGTGTCAGTCACTAATATCTGTAACCTCTGGAGTGTGAAGTAAACTTTGTGCACTTGAATGTGCCTGCCTCTAGGACTCATGCTGTCTAGACTTGAGAAAGATGAGCTCAGGGCCACCGTCAGAGTGGAGATGCTCAGTGTGTGATAACTGAGAAGGGTTGCTTTCTAGTGCCTGTTCTGAGAAAGGAGATTGGTAGGTCCAAAATATTTTCCTATAAATATTTATAATTTGGATCTTTATTTTGTTGATAAGCACTTTATTCCTGGACAAGCATAATCTCTTCTTTGGTCTCCAAACTGAGTACAATAGGTCTAACTATAGCAAATTGCGTAGTTTTTTTTTTTTAAGAGTTGGTTTTCAAAGTAGCAATTGATTTCATTTAAACCTAAATTAAAAAAAAAAAGAATAAAATTACTATACTACTAAATTAAGAACAATTAATATGTAAATGTAGCAAACAGTTACTTATCATGCCTTATCCTTGAGATTTTACAATTTCAACTTGGGAACTTTGTTTTGTTTAGTGTGTGAAGATATGTGTGCAGTTGTGTTTATGTTTGCTGTGTATTCAGATAGTACTAACGTCAAGGCTGAGGTTTCAATAGGAGAAGCAGATGCTTAAAAGATGAAATTTCTACACCAGGTTCTGAGCCATACAGTGGGGCGGGAAGGAGCTGCAGCCAGCCTCCTGGATGTGTCTGGAGTGCTTACAGAGGAAGTCAGGGCCGAGCTGCGGTATGAATAATAGATAAAGGACTTTGCCCGGTGCTTAAGGAGAGGACAAAGACATTGGTAGAGAACAGAACTTTGCAGAGACAATTCCGCAAGGCACCAAGGAGTTAAACACACAGTGGCTTTGGTACAGGGTATATGTACACAGTGGGAGCCTCGGGAAATGTTGGAAATGGTGTCTTAAGGAAGGGTCCGAGGGACCCAGCCTCTCCTAAGTTTTGAAACCTAGGTGCCAAAAGAAAAGCAGTCCTTGCCTGTTGGCAGTGTAAGCTCTGAGGGGGTACCTGGTTATAGTCCTTACAGTGTGTGGGGAAATACACACCTTAAAGCAAATCCAGTACCCCCAAGCGGGGAAGCCTGCAGAGATGGGGCCTGAGGAAGCCATCTAGGTCCTGTGTGAGCTACAGGGTCCAGCATGTCTGTGCCAGCTCCACCCTAGAGCTGCCCAGTTGCAGCTTTTGCTTTAGTTAGCTAAAGCATGCTGGGACTTGCAGCTAAAAGAGGGCCAGGAGATGTGCTGGTAAGAGGCATTCCAGATTGAGAATGGAAGGGGGGGGCTATGAATTTTTGATATATTTCTTAAGATCCATGGGAATTTGAGTTGATGATGATAAGAGGAAGAATTGATGAGAAGAGTGTGCTCCGCGGTGGAGTTGGGGAGAGGAGGGCTGCGGCCAAAGCCCAGCCTGCGGAACACGAGCTGGCCAAGAACAAGGACCCGGCTTTAAATCCTCAGCCTCCATGTCAGAGGCCCCTAGCTCTGGGAGGAGCAGGAACAGGAGAGTCGTTGGGAGACACCCCCCCCCCATCTCAAGGGACTAAGGAGAGTGCTGGGGTGGTAGGACACCCACCGTTCTCTTCTGACCGCCAAGCAAGTGCACTGGCATACCCGCACCCACGAGAACATATACAAACATGCATGTGTATGTATGCTTGTATGTATGTATGCACAACACAGACACACATGCTCACACCCCAGAGTAGGAGTGGCAGGATGGGAGGATGTAGTACCGGGTGATGGAGATGCTGAGGGAGCTCTTAGGCCACACCCTCCTCTCTGGAGGTCAGTGGTGACATCCGCTTGGGCTGGCGTTCTTGCTGGTGTGGTGATAGGAACTTGGAATGCGACACTCCCTCTTCTGTGCCACAGATCCTCTTAAAATAAGGAAATTCAGCAGCATATAAGGCTTGCTTCTGTTCTTTTTCAGAGTGAAAAGGCATTCAGCCAGAAGGGGGAAGAGCTGGGTAACATGAGCTTAGTTTAGGAGAGCAGATGTCACATTGCCAGCTCTGCCACCCTGTGCTCACGTCTCTGGTGTGGGTGTGAGGAGACTGCCTTGTGGGAGGTGATCTCTGCAGGCTGTGGCTGTGGTATGTGAGGGTCACTGTGTTTCTCTCCACTGTGTCTTTTGTGTGACTTAACCCATGTAAGCTGTAACCCCATAGCACTGACAGGTTTGCTCAGGTAGCAGTTTATCCTTATCCAAAGCATTTTCCTCATGTTCTCCAGCCAATTAGAGTGTCACCTCAAGCCAACAGCTTTTACTAATCATGAAAGAAGCGTATTAAGTGTCAGGGTGTGACTGTGTTGTAGGTACTCTGCAGTGTAAGCTATCTTTACCTAGTGTCAGCCTCCCGGATCTGTCAGGGGAGAGCATTTGGAGTGTGTTATCAGAGTCTGAAAGTTGAGTGTTAGATGAAACCCAGAAATTGTATCGTAATGTATTTGCCTCATAGAGATGCTGTGACCCTTTGTGTTCTTTTTTAAAAAAATATTTTATTTAATTTTAATTTATGTGCATGTATTGGTGTAGGGGTGTCAGATCTTGGAGTTACAGACAGTTGTGAGCTGCCATGTGGGTGCTGGGAATTGAACCAGGGTCCTTTGGAAGAGCAGGCAGTGCTCTTAACCACTGAGTCATCCCTCCAGTCCTGACCCTTTGTGTTCTTAATACTGTTTCCATCTATAAGACATTTGCCACCTAAAGTCATCTCTAACAGTAAACATAGGCTGTGACTTTGCTGCTAGAGTTGTGATTTAGTTAAAAGAAAAACTATTTTGATAAAACTCAAAGAGCTCACTGATTGCTTCTTCTGTTTGATTTCTTCTTCTTCTTCTCCTTCTTCTTCTCCTCCTCCTCCTCCTCCTCCTCCTTCTTCTTCTTCTTCTTCTTTTCTTTTTTAAGATTTCTGCCCTGCATATGCATTGAAGGGACTGTTCTGCCAAGGACACACAAAGTGACATTACTCCCACTGTAGGAGTGCTGAGGGCGTAGGGTTCTGGCTCTTCCGCACACAGTGTGATTGACTGGCGTCCTCTTCAAACAGCACTGCCCACAGGCCTTGGAGCCAAGTAACAAAACTTTCTGGAGACCCAGGTGTCTCCAGAGGCCGGCTTTGTCTTGGGGTCCCCTCTTACTCAGGCCTGAGACACCTCTGTCCAAGGCTTTCCTCTACTCCTCTCCTTCCCAGGGGTCAGACCTGCATGGGGTGTCACGCCTGGGTGTGCCTTCCCAGGTTTCCTTTGTCTCCCAGACTTTCCCTGAAACAGTCTCTGTCCACTTTTCAGAGAACTCAAACCCAGGCACTTTCTCTTGCCCTATCAAATGTTTTCCATCCTGCTGTCTAAAAAGCTTCTGGGACAAGACACACACACACACACACACACACACACACACACACACACACACACACACACACACACACACACACACACTACAGTTCCACAAGACTGTCTTTGTCCTCTTGGCCTAAAATTATCTTTTTTTTTTTTTTTTCAAGATGGGGTTTCTCTGTGTAGCCTTGGCTGTCCTGGATTCACTCTGTAGACCAGCTGGCCTCGAACTCAGAGATCTGCCTGCGTCTGCCTCTGCCTCTGGGTGTATTGGGACTAAAGGTGCGTGCCACCACCGCCTAGCTGCATTTTTAATCTATCATTAAACATTTTTTTCCCTTTTTGGCTTTTTGAGATAGGATTTGTCTGTGTAGCAGAACCCCAGATGTCCTAGACTTGCTTTGTAGACCAAGCTGGCCTCGAACTCCTGCCTCTGCCTCTTGAGTGCTGGGAATGCAGGCTGTGCCACCACACCTGGTGTCATTGGACATTTATGCAGTTTCTTTTGATTCGTGTTTCTTGTGTTCTGCCTCCTCTTCCCCATCAAATGAGGCTCATGGTAAACATGAGAGCTTCTTGCTCACTGATGCCTCTTGGTAACACCTTTATTTAGGATAACAATGCCTGAGCTGGAGAGATGTTGCAAGCTTGTACTGCTTCTGTTGAGGACCAGAGCTCAGTTCCCAGAACACATGTCAGACAGCTCCCAACCTCCTGTAACTGCAGATTCAGGCAGATCTCATAGCTCTGTGGGTACTTACCGTTATGTGTATATAGCTCTTCAATAATTAAACATAATAAAAATACATTTAAATCATTAAACATTAAAAAATTAAAAAGGCAGGCATGGTAGCATGCACCTATATTCCCAGCATTTGGGAGGCAGAGGCAGATGGATCTTTGTGAGTTCGAGGCCAGCCTGGTCTACAAAGTGAGTCCAAAGAGCCAAGGCTACACAGAGAAACACTGT
Organism: Acomys minous; assembly: GCF_964271855.1. Taxonomy (NCBI): domain Eukaryota; kingdom Metazoa; phylum Chordata; class Mammalia; order Rodentia; family Muridae; genus Acomys; species Acomys minous. The sequence goes on from NC_140485.1 coordinate 3,356,740, forward strand.
CTCGAAAAACCCCAAACCAGCCAAACAAAAAATTTTAAAAGAACATTATTCTGGCAGTCCTATGTTCTCAAGTACTGCCACTCTTTCATGCATATTAACTCATTTAATGTTCACAAATGAAATTGAGATATTTTGTAGATAGAGAGATAGATGATAAGAAATATATACAAAGCTCTGTAACCAGAAGGGTCTGAACCTAAGGCAGATGGCTTGAGAGTCCCCTATTCATTTAGCAGCTGTGTGTCCATCCCAGCTCTGGCAGGCAGTGGGTGCAGCATTTGGGATGCCATGGTTTGCCGTGTAGTCTGGATAAATGTGTTTAAAACAAACAAACAATAACTTCAGAATATATAGATTTGATGTTGGGAGGTGTCTAGCCGCCCATGTGGATATTTTTAAAAATTTGGAAAACCTTCCCATCCTGAGGCAAGTTTTTACTAGTGAGAAGATGCTGGCACAGAGTGTTTAAGGCCCTGAGTTAAGGATGGTGTCTCTTCCAGAACAGTGCTTTACTTGTCCTTGTGTGGCGCATTTATCATCAGAGCCGGCCCGCGGTGCCAAGGAGTAGATATGAGACAGGAGTGTTTCTGCGGACAAAGGGAACAGTGTGGGGGACAAAGGGGACAAAGGGGACAAAGCGATGCCTGCGGGTAAACTGTGATGAGTGGTGGTGAGGAAGAGTTTAGGTGATGCTCATGGAAACACAATTGGAGAAATTTGTCAGATTTTAAATTTACAAAACACAAAACCAATGGACGGTTTCCCTTTTCCCAAGGACCAGTTCTAGCTGGAGAGAAAACCTTTTTTTTATAGTGAAATAATTGAATAATTGATAATGTTTTCAACCTGCACAGAAGAACTGAAAAAGAAGCTTCTAGAGACTGAATGAGTTTGCTCGTGTTTGTGACCTAAGCCTCTGTGTCCTATGGACCGTATCTGATAAGATAGGGTGTGTTTGGACCAGTCAGGCCTGATGTACTAGAGTTTACACACAACTCTGAAGGAGAGTCAGGCAGAACGTCTTCTTCAGCATGCGCCTTTATGTATCACATTGCAAATATTTATTTTGGAAAGACTATTCCCATCTCTTACTTGTATTCTTAAAATAAACACACACAGAGTTCACCTTCAACTGAAATCAAAATAATTAATGAAGTGAAAAAATAGATCAAATTGGATTAGTTATATTTTTACTGCATAAAAACTCCTGTACAGCCGGGTGGTGGTGGCGCACGCCTTTAGTCCCAGTACTCAGGAGGCAGAGGCAGGCGGATCACAGTAAGTTCGAGGCCAGCCTGGTCTACAAAGTTAGTCTAGGACAGCCAAGGCTACACAGAGAAACCTTGTCTTGAAAAACCAAAAAAGCAAAAAATAGAACAAAACAAAACAAAACAAAAACCTCCTGTACATTAACAAGAAAAATTATAATGTATATGTGTCACAACCAGAGAAATAAGAACTCTAACCATATTTTAAATGTCACAGTTTAACCAGTAATCTGAGATATAGAAACTTAAATATATTACCACATTATCTACCAGTTATCAAAATTGCTGTCTCTTGCCCCAATAACATAAATGTGAGGTCTCTAATATACATTTGATAAGACTATAGTATAGTCTTACGAGAAAACAGTTTAATAATAGATCAGTGGTCTTTCAAGTGTATATATCATTTGGCGCAGTTTTCTCCTCCAGGAATTAAATTTGCAGTATTTAAAGGTTATTCTATTAAGAAACATGTTGCCATATTGTTTGCACATTTAAAGTGAAATTCACATAAAATTGACCATTTTAAGCTGAATAGTTTGGAGGCATTAAATACTCTTGCAGTGCTGTTCAGCCACTGCTTCTAGCAGGAAAACTTTTCTTTTTTTGAGACAAAGTTTCTCTATGCAGTCTTGGCTGGCCTGGAACTTACTATCTATACCAGGCTGGTCCCCATCTCATGGTGATCCCCCTGCCTCTGCCTCTCAAGTACTGGGATTAAAGGTGTGCACCACCATGCCTGGTCTGACGTTTGTATCAGCAGGCAGAGGAGCCCTATAGCCATCAAACAGTCACCTGATTGCTACTTGTGTGTATCTGTTTAGCCTGACAGGGTTTTAACATTTTCTTTCTTCTCAGTGAAAAGATGTTATGAGCATTTATACTAGCCAACACCTTTTCGTTCAAGAAGCACACACCAGCACCAGCTGAAAGAAGGGACTGAGTACCAACAAAACAGTGAAAGGGCACGCTGGCCTCAGGTGTGCTGTCTACCTCAATGTAAACGGTGTGCAGAGCGTTCACCGCTCACATCCACCTTTTCTTGTCACACCCTTCCCTGGGTGGGATAGTTCTCTTCACTCACAGCTCCGGGTTGGTTTGTTTTTGTTTTCTGGGCTTTTGATGTGATGATCTGGCTTTGCCAGTGCGACCCAGCTCCAGGGCTAGTGAGTCAGGAGCAGGGTTCAGCATCTCCCCAGCATCCACCCCAGTGCCTGAGATTGGCCTTCCGTGGGCCACTTCCCACTCCTGTGCAGTCACTGGTGAGGGCGTTGGGGTGTCCTGAACCTGTTCTGTTTCTAGAGGTGAAACTTAAACTCTGGCTCCTTTATTTCTGAGAAAGTTCTAGAAGGCATTCTCATACATTCATGCTCAGGACAGCACTGACAGTGTTCTATTTGATGCCTGCTTTACCACAAAGTTCACAAACTTTTGTTCCAAACCACTGAGAAATCCTTAGTTGATATTCTTTGAATTCTGCTTAGGACTGTGGATGGTACTTTAAAGATTATTTACCAAATTTGAGAGAAGTAAATCACTGTCTTTTGAAGAAATACGCTTGAGCCTGCTAAGTCTGTCTAGAGTAGAGAACCTCCATTGGTTTTTAAGTTACTCCTCAGAGAGAGCGCCTGGTACTCACAAATCAAGGCACGACGCTCATAGGATTTTCATTCTATTGAAACAGACGATATGTGGATAACAAAACGTTTATAATGTAATTTCAGGTCTTGATAATAGGAAAAAGGGTCTTGGTAAGGGTGTGTGTGCGCATGCCCGGTCAGGTGTTTGGGTCTGACGTGTTTTGATGAAGGCCTTAGTTGAGAAGGTAGTGACGTCATTGTTTTAGGGATCAGTACTCCAAGGAGAGGGAACAGTGAACGACTTGAAAGCATTCTGTCTGGGAGCTGAGTCCGAGGAAAGGCATGAGGGGTAAGGCCAGGTGGGGAAAGAGAAGATAAGAACCCAGGGGGCAGAGGACAGGCGGCTGAACTTTAGGTCAGGAATTCCTGTGCTTCCTGTTTGGTAAGACCTGCTTGAGTAACCTAGCAGACATTGGCTCTCGGACCACGAGAGCTCTTTCTTGAGTAGCAGTTACTTTTCTATTGCTGTGATGAAACGCCGTGGCCGCGGGAACTGAGCGGAGGCAGGGTTTATTTGGGGCTTACAGTTACAGCTGGGTGAGAGTCCATGCCCATCACAGCGGGGAAGGGTAGCAGCAGCCAGGCATGGTGCCCGAGCGGCAGCTGACAGCCTCCCGTCTCAAACTACAAACACTGGGGGTGACACGTGGCCTTTGACACCTTGAAGCCCACCCACCGTGATGAACTTTCCCCAGTAAGGGCACACTTCCTAAGCCTCCCCAAACAAGGTCACCAACTGGGGACCAAGTATTCAAATGCCTGAGAAGCGGGGGTTCGGGGTGGGAAATCTCACTCAAGCCACCACAGTTTACTTCATGAAAGGGTAGGTCCTTCATCCCGAGCTGGACAATGGCTGGGGACAAAGAGAATAGAGAAAGAAGTGGCGGTGGAGAGCTGAGTGGTGCAGAAGCTGCAGCATACGTGCTTGTGGAGGAAGAGGGGGCACACAGTTGTGTCCTTCCTTAGTCTGCAGGGGCTAGTGGTGAGGATGCAGGCTGGGAGCACGGTGGCCCGTGGACCATGCCTGCAGCCCACACAGCGGACGGAACAGGTAACTGGGCACTAGGCAAAGGACAGGCGCACTAGAGAGCACTGCGCACACAGAAGGAAAGGGGGACAGGCCAGTCGCTGGAAACCACTGAGCCCTGAAAAATGTCTTTGGTTCAGAAAACTAATGACACAGCTATATAAATGATGACAAAAGTGAGCAGACACCGCAGGGAGGCTCAGGCAGGTGCTCTGCCTATTTTGAACTCATTTTCTCTATTTTGAATGTATCTTAGTAAAAAGACCTGAGAGAACTTTGATCTTGAGTTTAGTCTTAATTGTATTATGAGCCAGTGTCACTGCCTTATGTTTTTCTGCGATGGGTGGCCATGGCTGAGACCGGGCCACACAGCTCCTGCACCCTCAAGTCTGCCAACCACAGGAAGCATGGCATGCGTGTCCTTCCGTCCACCTTTGTGCTTGTCTCAGTACTGTCCTATTGCTGTGAGTAGACATCGTGACTAAAGCAATTCATAGCAGTGTATATTTGGGGGCCTTGCTTACAGTTTCAGAGGGAGAGTCTGTGGCCATCGCGGCAGAGGCATGGCAGAAGGCAGGCATGGCGGTGCTGGAGCTGAGAGTTTGTTTCTCGTCTACAAGTTGGAGGAGGCACACTGGACCTGCTGTGGGCTTCTGAGACCTCAAAGCCACCCCCAGCGACCCAACTCCTTCAACAAGGCCATAGCTACTTCTTCCCAAGACACCCCCATCAAGTAGGGACCAGGCATCCCATGAGCCTGTGCTGGCCAGTTGTTTTCATTCGAGTCACGACAGTATGCTTCCAGCAGCTGCGCTAGCGTAAGCCCCTGGGACCCTCCAGAGAAAAATGTTAGTTCACCCCAGCAAATCGATAAACTCTTGCCTCCCTCTCTAGAGAGCTGCTTAATGGTTAGTGCCTGCTCCTCTGCTTGAGCGCTGAAGGCCTGCGTGAAGCCCTGCCTGGATCCCACGTGCTTGCTGGAGCCTCCTTCTGTTGTCTCCAGGCCAAAGCTCCCGTCTCCTGTGGCACAGTGATTCAAAGTCAGCTGGCAGGAGGAGGCTCGGTATAGGGAAAGGGTCTGCGGTAGGCTCCCAGAGCTGTCATCCCCGAGTGCGGCAGGCTCCCAGAGCTGTCATCCCTGAGCCTAGACCATCTCATTAGCACTTTATAGTCAGTGTCCGGTGGAAGACGATGTTGACTCATGGTCTAAGGCTACCAGGTCTTGTAAAAGAAAGCTTGTTGTGATGGGAAATTTCGGCACCTTCTTCTGCACCCCAAGGTGTCCATGTTGGCTTATTTCCATGCTGTGCAAGCACTTGAAATGACATAAGCAGTCTCTTTCTGCCCAGTTCTGTTTTTTACTCTTGCCACTGAATTACAGACACACAACAGATCTTTTTGCAGCAATTAGATCATTACCAAGCATTCTGTGGAAGGTGTGTGCTAGTCCTAAAGTGCACTGCACATGTTGGGCAGGGAATTTGTGTAATTTGCTGCTTTTGGAATTGATAAAGATGCTAGTCCATTCATCATTTACTTTCCTTTAGAGTTGAAAAGTTGTGTTTTCATGTTTGGAGAATAGTGCAGCCAGTGTCCTGACTGCATAGCTGTTAATTTCTTTTGCTTTTTGATTTTTTGAGACAGGGTTTCTCTGTGTGGCCTTGGCTGTCCTGGACTCACTTGTAGACCAGGCTGGCCTCAAACTCATAGAGATCTGCCTGCCTCTGCCTCCCGAGTGCTGGGATTAAAAGCATGCGCTACCATGCCTGGTCCACTAATTTCTTTTATAGTAATCAAACTTTGAAAAAAAATTTTTTTTAGCTTTTTTTTATTGGGCGGGGGTTTACATATTTTATATACCTATTATGAAAACTTGAATAATATGAGTGAGCTTGCGTACAAAAATCTTTGTAAATTCTGCAGCACCTTACCCACTGCTGGTATTTGGGTTAGCTTGCTGCCTTGCTTGTGTGTGTTCTCTATAGCTGTGAGTTTGTGTGTGCACACATGAGACACACACACACATTTACATAAGTTAACATTATTCATAGTCTAATGCTGCTTTTTTTTATGGAAATACCTTAAACGTTTGTTCATACCAAGATGGGAAGACTTACCTTATCCTTACATGGCTGTTTTGCATTCTACTGGCCTCCCACAACAAACTGTCTACTACTGTAGGTTCTGATTTTCAGTCTCTTATCTTACCCATGATTGCATATGCCTAGGAGTGGCTCCCAGTGACCAGATGTGGTTTTTTGTTTACCTGTGTAAGGGACACAACAGAGCTCACCAATTTAGGTTGATGATAGAGCAAGAACATCACCGTGATTTTTCTAGAGGTAAAGACAGCCCTTTGGGAAAAGGCCACTTAAATCTTTGTTAACTTACTTTCACAGAAAACCCATTCTTTTAACCTGCCCAGGAAGAAGGTCGTTGTAGTTGCACACTTGCCTCTGATACCCTTTTACAGTATGGAGTCCGAGAGGTGGCTCAGTAGGTAAAGCGATTGATTGCTCTACACATTCAAGGACCGGAGTTCAGATCCCTGGAGCCCATGTGAAAGCCATGTAGTCACGGGGCCTTGTGTAATGTCAGAGCGAGGAGAGATTGGATGCCCAGAGCACCTTGCTCTGTGCGCTAGCCAGAACCAGGGAGCCAGGGGGAGGCCCTGCCTTCATAAATAATGTGGGAAGTGACTTCAGGTGTCTGCAAGCACGTGTACTCATGTGCATGTACAGCTGCAAATACGGGATTTTCGAACATATATATCTACACACCACACTCATAACAGTGCAAAAATGGAAAATAAAACAAGCTATTTCTTAGCATTTTCTCTTCTTCTGTAGCTTATGCCATATCTCTCCTGTTTTTGTTGTTGTTGTGGTTTTGTGTGTTTTACTTTTTTTGTTTTAAGCAAAATGAAACAAAGTACATGTTTAGGTGTGCTTCCTTGCACTCTTCCACTTTTTGTAAGCATTGACCCAGCCAACTGAGCAGCTGGCGCTCAGCAACATGGGGTCCAAGTTGACATGAACTGCCCTCCCTAACCTTTCCTCTTACGGGCAGTAAAGACTGTACCTGCCTCCTGTTGTTGCTCTAGGGTTGATTGAGTCAGCCCATGCAGAGCTGTTTTGTAGACTATTATTATATGATTAATAATAGTTATTAGACACAGACATTATTTGATGGCCTTCTCCGCCTTCGTCACCACTTTTCTGTTTCCTTAGCTGTTAAGAGTGGAGGGGAAGAGGTGACCATTTAGGTTTTGCTTTATTCTATTTTTATCTCCAACTTCCCCCTGTGCTATAAACTGGCCACAGTCCAGACTAAAACAGTATGCAGTATGATTGGCTTTTCTCTCTTTTGGGGGAGTTGGGTTGCGGCAGGGTTAAGACAAGGTTTCTCTGTCTGGCCCTGGCTGTCCTGGAACTAGCTCCGTAGACCAGGCTGGCCTCGAACACAAGAGACCCACCTGCCTCTGACTCCTCAGTGCTGGGATTATAGGCATGTGCTACCATACCAGGCTCGGTGCTAGTTTTTCATTTTTTTTTTCCCCAGCTGTCTGTCTGCAAGGATGTTTTTGGTATAACTAAATATAACTAAATATAAATGTATAAAAGGAATTTCCCTTTCTATATAAAGAGGTCAGGGCAAACCAGGGTGAGTTAATCTAGCTGTTCTGTATTGCTGACTGTCCAGGCTTCCTTCCTCTCTGCTGTGTCATCCTCACAGAGGCAGATTTGTGCTCAGTGTCAAAATACCCACAGCCATGCAGCTAGAATGGTACCCATCCTATCCAGAGACAGAAAAAAGCTGCTTCTCCTTATGTCCCTTTAGAAACCCTGAGTACCCAGCACCTCTATCACACTTCTCCTGTTTAAAGGCATCAGCTCTGTGTCACAGGCTTCGGCCCATGGCAGTCACTGGCAGGGTTTATGTCGCCATCATAATTGCTCAGTTGCATCAGTCTCACTCCCTACGGGTGGAGTATAGGTCAGCCTTCCCAGGGGTACAGCTCTGGAAAGGATAATCCCTGAGTAAACCAATTCTTGGTTAGGAAGAGTGAGGAGGGGCTGTTGGTTGGGGTGGGTGGGTGAGGGGACTGGAAAGAAGCAACAGTGTCTGTTCCAGGCAGCTCTAACATTTTTGTCTTGAGTGCTGTGGAGAACCCTTATGGAAATGAGTTGCCAATTATGACAAGTTCTTGAACACATACATACATATATATGGGAGAAATTTAAAAATTTAAATAGTATAATTAGTATGTAACTAGGGTAACAGTAAAATATGACTATAATGTATATAAGAAACAGCACCATCAAAGATAAGTTTATTTCCTGTATTGTGTTGTTTTGGTCCCAAAATGTCTTCCGTCATTCCTTCTGATGGCCCAATAGTAGAACTGGGGCCTGGGTACATGTGAATTTTCTCTTGTCCTTGGGAGCACTGAACATTGCCCATTGTTTTAATGCTAAGCTCCTTAAGGCATGGCAGCGATGCCTGGGTAGACTAGGTGTCTGCATTCAGAGTGTGGTCTGAAGTGCTTGTTTTGTTATGTGCATTAAAAACCACATGTGCAGAACTTATTCTTTTATATAAATTAAATTTTAATTTGTTTTATTATTTATGTGTTTGTGTATAAGTGTGATAAATGTGTGTGTGTATAAGTGTGTGTGTGTGTGCTAGTGTGTGCTTGTGTACATGCACACGCAGAGGTGCCTACAGAGGCAGGAAGAGGGAGTCACATCTCACAGGGCTGGAGTTATAGGACGTTGGGAGCTGTCCAATGTGGTTGCTAGGAGCCAAACTCTGGTTTTTTGCAAGAACAAATACTTTTAACCTCTGAGCCATTTCTCCACCCCCTTAGTAAAACATTTTTTAAAAAGTTTCAGTGCCACTGGTCACGGTGGCACATGCCTGTAATCCCAGCACTCAGGGAGGCAGAGGCAGGTGGATCTCTGTGAGTTCGAGGCCAGCCTGGTCTACAAAGTGAGTCCAGGACAGGCAAAGTTACACAGAGAAACCTTGCTTTGAAAAAAAAAAAAAGAAAAAACCCAAACCAAACAAAAAACCCAAAACTGAAAAACCCCAAATCCCCAAAAAACAACAAAAGAAACACTTTTGTTCCTAGCACATAGCTTGACTTCAGATAAATGCATTAGGTTGAACCAAGGATGAAAGAGATTAGGATTTTATCAAGTGACTGTGGAGAAAGAACAAAAGGGTAGAAGGGCTGAGGGGCAGTGAAAGGGTTGACAGATGAGTGGGCTGGGGCGATAGCTCCCTGGGTAAAGGCACCTGCTGCTAACCTTGATAACTAGATTTCACCCCTGGGGCCCACGTGATGGAAGGAGAGAACCAACTCCCGCAAGTTGTCCTCTGGCTTCCATTTTTTTATGCTACCACATGTAAGTGCTTCCACCCAGTAAATAAAAGTATGATTAAAAAAAAAAAAGACCCATGGAAACTAAATTGGGAACAAAGGAAATGAGGACTTGAGTAAACTTGGATAGTGACAAGATGGTAGATTCGAGATTTGATTCTTGGGCCCAGTAGAGTTGGAGAGTTGTTGGGGCAGAAAAGATAAGAAATGGCAGGGAGTAGGAGAATGAATCACTTGGCACTGAGGCTTAGGGGGTAGGTAATAATCACCAGGTCTAGGCTCTGGTTGTGGGTGTGGGCGCCAGAGGTGGAGTGCCTGACAACTTCATTACTGATGAGGAAGCCCGGCATCATCCGAGTGAATGTTGGCATCACCGAGAGTGAACACAGAGAGCCAGGCCCTGCAGCCTTCTGAGAATGTGCTGGTGTGTAAGACACAGTGTAGCACTCCAGAGCCGTTGGTCTGTGACGGATGGTGTGACGAGCAGCAAAGGACCTTTTATATCTGTGGGAAGAGAGGGACCAGAATGGCCTGGAAATTGTGGTGCATGTACGTGGTTTTGGCACGTCAGGGTTTGTGTTGGTAGTGCCACATTGAGGCCAAGTGACATGTGGGTTAGTGTAGGAGGAAGGCGAGTGCCTCACCTGGTGACTGGAAGGGAGGTGTTCCTAGGGCATTGCCCGGCTTCAGGAAGAGCTGAGGGGAAGAGCTGTTAGAAATGTGGTGGAAAAGAGGTTTGTTGGGTGTTACTGGGTGGTTGTGGGCGGGCTATGTTAGGGGCTCGGGGTGAGGTTCCGTGGTGCTTTGCAGATCTGTATGGTGTTGGAATCTAAGATGAGAGTCCTGTGAGAAGCTCGGGGCTCTCGGGATGAATACAAGCCTGAGGAAGCGTTGGGAGCAGCTTGAACTACTGCTTCTGACTGCAGCCTTAAGGTTTCTTAGGCAGTTGATGGTCGTCAGATCAGGGAGCAGGCGTGGTGTTCCTCAAAGCACAAAGGGGCCTCTTGCTCCCATCTTGAGTACATTATTACTTAATGTCTGAAGGACATTATGTCAAATGTGTCTAGTGCCTAAAAGTGGATGAGGTTGGAAGCCTTGAACTACTTGAGGATTTTGCTGAGCCATTGAAGTCTCAGGTGCTACAAAGTATATGTGAAACTTAGGTCTTCTGGTTCTTAAAGATGCATTGAAATTGTCTGAGGGTCTGAGACTGAAAACAACATGCAGGGAAAGGGATGAGAAGCAGCAGGGAGGACTGAGGGGCAGACTAAAGGGGGACAGGGGGGCTTTGTTTATCGGACTCTGAGGCCAGAAACTCAAGCACTTGCTGTTGGCATTTGGATTTTTGTTTGTTTCTTTGTTTCTTTGTTTTTCCGAGGCAGGGTTTCTCTGTGTAGCCTTGGCTGTCCTAGACTCACTTTATAGACCAGGCTGGCCTCGAAATCCCATCGATCCACCAGCCTCTGCCTCCTGAGTGCTGGGATTAAAGGCATACGCCACCACACCCGGCTGCTGTTAGGTGTCCAGAGCCTAAACTCTGGAAACTGAGGCATGCAAGCAGGATGCACACCTGAAACAGCCAGTGTGGGGCCAGGCTGGAGTCCGTCCTGCCGCCTGCTTGGGGAGATAAACAGAGCATAGGTAAAGGCTTGTGCCTTCTTGTCTTGGTCCCTTCTGTGTGGGGTGTTCCCACCAGAGCCTTGAACACATCGGTTTTATGCCTTGATCACTCTAGGCTCAGAATCTAACTCTACTTGCTTTCCATTGCATAAATTTATATTTCTACCCACATATGGGTTTTGTGTTTGTACATAGGCAGTACAGGAAACACAATACTCTTTAGTGTTATATTTTTGGCTTTTTAAGACAAAGTCTCAATTTGTATCCCACACTGGCCGGGAATTCACTATGCATTTCAGACTGGCCTTGAACTTGTAGCCATCTTCTTGCCTCATCTTCCTAAGTGCTGGGGTTATAGGTATCATCCACCACACTCAGCGGGTATAGAAAACACTGTAGGAGTCTTCATGTAAAGTCATTTTTCAGGAATAAATTTATTAATAGTGATAACTTAAATGTGCTTGTTGACTGGCTGTGGAAATGCACTCATTCCCCGGACACCCTCTCCTGTTCTGTGACAGTTAAGCTGCTGAGTGTGGAAAGGCTTCCCGGTACAGAGTCTGCTGCCTCTCCAGAGTGAGCTGCTGGTGTTTACCCAGGCAAGCACTTTACAGCACTTGACAGCCGCACAGGAGGTTCTCAGATGTGCCAGTTGATGTCACAAGGAGTCCTTCCCTAACTCAGGCCAGAACAGGTCGCTGTTGACAGAAAGCTTTGGTTGAGCGGCAGCTGTGCACCTTGGGCAGTTTCCCTGCTCTTCTTTACCCAGGAGGTGGTGTGTTGTTCTTGGGGCATCTGTTGTAGTTCTCTGGCCCCTACACCCGTGAAGGTGTTCCGCGCCCACTTTCTTCCTCTGCATTAGCAGTTCCACAGTGTCTCCTAACAGCCCACGCTGCCCGCTGTTTCGCGCCCACTTTCTTCCTCTGCATTAGCAGTTCCACAGTGTCTCCTAACAGCCCACGCTGCCCGCTGCAGCTCTCGGGGCAGACGTCAACAAGCATCCGTTTCCCACCCCCTGATGTTGGGTCTGTACTTCTAACTGCAGTCTCTGGCCCTTGGGTTGGGTCCAGCTATGCTCCTGTGTTTTCTCAGTTTAATTCGTCAGCAACTATCTCAGACTTTCCTAGCCAGTACTGTGCTCTATGCACCACTCACTGAGGCAGCTCACTCAGAAGGTCAGCCTGGAATCACTCAGAGTGGGCACAAGTATAGGTGGGCTGGGGGAACAGACAGGGAGTGTATGGCATCTTTACACCATGAAGAAAAGCCAGGTGTGGTGGCGCACGCCTTTAATCCCAGCGCTCAGGAGGCAGAGGCAGGTGGAGCTCTGTGAGTTCAAGGCTAGCCTGGTCTATAAAGTGAGTCCAGGACAGCCAGGGCTCCACAGAGAAACCTTGTCTGGAAAAACGGAAAAAAAACAAAACCAAAATCAAAACAACCATCATGAAGAAAAGAGGGCGCCAACCTAGGCAGTTACTTAAATGTGAAATCAGAATCGTGTCAGCCTCTAAGGCCAATGTTGGCCAATAACGCTAATCATACTAGGCTTATCAGTAGTGACATACATATCTGACAAAATGTTCAGCCTCGCGTCTGCCTAGTTCTCTCTGTGTGTTTGTGTGTGCGTGTGCACTTGTATGTGAAGCTGTGTGTGGGTACGCCTGTCTAATCATGCCCAGAGGTTGACATTTGGTGGCTTTCCCCACTGTTCTTGGTGTCTGTCCATTTTCTTGAGACAGGGTCCCTCACTTAAATTGGAGCTTGCTGTTGCAGGTAGACTGGCTAGCCAGCAAGCCTCCAGATGTGACTGACCCCACCTGGAAGTGCTAGGGTTCCAGGTGTGTGCTGCATCCTGGGCATCTGAACTCAGGCCTTAGGATGGCTCAGCAGGCGCTGACTCAGTCCGTCACCTCCCAGGCCTCCAGTTCCCTTGTTCTTACCAAGTGTTCCTACATGATTGTTCGCTTTGGTAAGGCACCTTGAATTCTTCTCTTGTCTTTTCACCGTTGCAAATCTATTATTTTGATCCTTTGGCCTTCAGTACCATTCTCCAGGGAACTGGATTAAAGTAGAAAGTGCACGCAGATGTGTGTCCAGAACTAGGTGGTTCTTAGCTCTGGGGTGTGGGTAACAGAGGTCATCCTCTTTCTCATAGAGAGCTGGGCTTGAGCTTCCTCCTCTGCTGAGTCCAGCAGGGACCCCTGAGTGGGTGAAAGGCTTCCCTTGAGTTGGTGCTATAGGGGTCTGCGGAAGCAAGTTGCCCTTAAGAAGGATTATGCATAGCAGGACATGGCGGGGGGGCTTGGCTGGTTTTATGGGTATGTTTGTTGGCAGTGTTTGTTGTCATGTTGGGATTAAGTACTATTTAATATGGGATGGCCTCGTTAAGTATATGAATTTCTGAGTCATTGAATTTGATTGGCTTCATACATAGGTGAGGTTGTGTTATTTCTTTCTGGTGAGAGAGCTTTGCCAGCAGCTAGGTAATTATAAAAATAGCTAACATTTATATTATGCCAATTGACTTCTATACGCACTCTGCATATGCTTATTTTCCCATTACTGTAGCCTTGCAGTATAGAGACCACTGTGAGTCCCGTTTTTCAGATGAAATTGAGGAAGTGTTTACCTGATTTGTCTCAGACCCTGTAGCTTCTGCACTTAAAGCTAGTCTGGTCTAAAAGTTCTGCCCTTCACCTTTGCAGTCGACCTCCAGCTAGAAGTGGAGAAAGACTTGTCAGTGTAAGGTTTAGCGACAAAAGAGTGCAAAGGGCAGAGTTTGCTGTGCTGTACAGATTGTCTTTGAGAGATAACGGGAAAGTAGTGCAGTGTACTGGCTGCTGGTGGGGAAGGGGAGTGTGTAATTAAGGCTTGCTAAAGAAACTTAGGCGCGGCCTCATGCTCTGCAGGGCTGTGGCACTCACTCCCCTGTGGATTTTGGTAATGAGATGGAAAGCATGTTAGCTTCCTTGTCAGACACGAGGACCAGCGAGGAGGACCAGCGAGGAGGACCAGCGAGGAGGACCAGCGAGGCCTCCCACCCGGCTCTGTCCTCTCACTCTCTCCCCCTCCTGTCTCCTCACCAGACCCTGGGGTTATGGACAGGCTTGCTGCTCCTCGCTTCCACCGACTGCTGCTACTCCGCTCTGCCTTCCTTCTTTGAGCGTTTCCCGTTCTTTTTCTTGTGTCTTTTTTGTACATCTCCAGGGGTCAATTTATTTCTGCTAAATTCCTGGCTTGCCTTCTGGTTTTGATCTGCAGTCAGCAGCTCAGGCAGGCGTCCTGTCTAGGCCCCGACTTACTGACTTGCTTGTCACTGCGCGGGTTGAAGGAGGTCGGCATTTAAGGGTGTCCCCACCCCACACACTGCTCCATCTCCTTCACCGGGGTGTAGGGAGGGTAGAAGATAATAGCTCATGAAGTATCTTGTAAAGCATACAGCAGGCCACTAATACATGCATTATCACTATCCTAAAGCTGCCCGTGTGGTGCTATCTAGTCCTTTCCTTTGGTGCCCAGCACAGGCCTCAGCCCTGGTACGCTGGCTGTGGCTGCTTCTGTTCACCAGTACATCTCGATGGCCGTGGCTCTTAGTTACTAAGCGTGTGGCAGAGTGCTGCTTGGCGTCGATGGGGCACAGTAAGTGAATGAGTTAATCAAGCAAGCCCATCTAAAGAAAGCGTGTGGCTATAGTGACCCCAGCCCTGAGCAAACACCTCTTTTATATCTCTATGCTTTTTAAAGTTTGCTTGTTTGTTTCCAGCCCCCCCACCCCCCACCTTGCCTTCTCTAAGACCTGTCTTTACTCTGCATTCTCTGGCTCTTGGACTAGATGTATAACACATTCGCTATTCAGATTTTTCATTCACTTAACAAATGGGCTCCTCGAGCCCCAGGGCATTTTCTGGGTAGAAGGGGCAGCAGTGAAGAGTGCAGGTGGAAATTCCTGCCCTTGTGGAGTTCTCGTGAGCATCACGATGATACAGTCGAAACCAAATGAGTTGGATTTTTGGCCCATTTTTGTGCTATCTTTGATGAGGACTTCCAGAACAGTGAAAGTCCGGGGCTGGTGTAGATAAACTGTGTTGCTAGTGCTCCTCCTGGCTTACTCTGTGTTGGATGACCCTGAAGGTATCTGCTTGTCCTGCCCGTGAGAGCTTTGAGCTCTTACCAGCAAGAAAGACTCTGGGTGGCTGAGGAAGGAGGTGGTTGCACCTGGACTTCCGGCTTCAGGAAAGCAATGCGATCTACATGGAAGCCCCTCGAAGTTCTTGAGGCCTGTCTTTATTCTCGATTCTGGTGTTTTGAATGTCTGGAGGGACGACCAGGGGGCAAGGGGTGAGGTCGCGGAGGGTTGCTGATCATCCTGTAACCTTCCTGGGTGGTATTGGTGTGCCCACCTCCCTGCTGAGGGACTGCTTGTTTCCTGTGGCTTCCTAAGTCTGAAGCCCTTTCATTGCAAGGAAGAAGACAGGAGATGGGATGAAAAATACAGAGTGACGTTTGGGACATTTGTGGATCTCTCTGAGGTGTTATTGAAGGGTCCCATTTCTGAAGGATGAGGCCAACGATCTGGAAGTCGAGCCAGTATCCCTGAGGGGGCCCAGGTGGAAAATATGTTTGGGAACGTTGAGGACTGTGAAGATGTCACAGTGGGTAGAGTGTAGGGCCTGAGGGGGGACAGTGGTGTGCAGTGGAGGTGGTTATTAGAGATAATTGTTCAGTAGATATGTAGACAAACTGGCCGTGGGGTGGTGTGTTTTAGTTGACGGTGTGCTTTAGTTTTAGTTGACTGGGCTACGTATGCTTAGTCCTCTGCAGAAAGGGCGTTTAATGACAGATTTGCCACTGAGTTTGCACTGTGGTCAAAACACACACAGTCCTTCCTGCCAGTCTGTTTGTGCCTTCTCTGTATGACTTCAACCCAGCTTTTCCTCTGTCCTGGGATATGCCTTACTGCTTTATTCCTCAAGGCATGATGGGTTCCTGACCGAGGCAGGCCTTCCCTGTTAGCAGCAGCCCCTGCCCTCACAGAGCCTACAGTCTCACTCGTGCATCACTGTGCCCTGAATCTAGAACAATTCTGTTGATATTTTCTTAAATCAATTGACTAAAAGAAACACCCTACGAAAGTCAGTGATAAAACAATGAGTACCACCTGTGTACCTGCAAGCAGGGACCCTGGGGCCATCAGATTACGAAGTCGTCAGGCTGAGCAGGCGGACGCTAGGGCTGTCAAGGTTCCCCGACGACCTTGTTCCTCCCGAGAGTGACACAAGTCCAGAAGGTTGTCCTTCAGTTGGCAGAACGCTTGCGTAGAGCACCTGAGACTCTGAATTCAGTCCCTAGCACCACAGAAAGCCAGGCAGGGCGCTGGAGAGGTGCAGGCAGGAGGTCAGGATGCAAGGTCATTCGCCACTGCAGAGGGAGTTGCAGGTCAGTGTGGGTTATAGACCTGGCCTCTAAATAAATCAGTTAAAAAATACGTAAGAATGCGGACAAAAGAATGGTAGTGTTTATGTGGGTTGATGATATTAGTGTCTCTGTTGCCTGTTTTCACCCTGTTAAAAACTTGAGCTAATAGGAATCTTCCCTGTTTGATGGTGTTTTATTTAGGGCTGTAAAAATAGTGTGAAATTGACAGATTGTATGAGTTTAATAAACATCTTGCATGCATTCTTGTAAAGAACTTGTAAAAAATTTTGCAAAGAAGGGGTTTGTATGGAAGTCAGTTGTGTAGGTCTGTGCTGTTTGTTACTTACTGTCAGCTGTATGGACTTGGGCATTGCAGTGAGTGTGCCACATGGATTTACACACCTGGGGAGCCTATTCTGTAACAGATTGAATGGCAACAGCAGTTTTGTTTCTTTTCTTGAGTAATCTTTACAAGTTTGAGACGGTTTCTAATTTCCCTTAGATGAATAATTCTAAAGCATTAACTCCAGTAGTCCGGGTCTTGTAAATGGCACAAACAGCATTGCTACCTTAGAGTAATGGACAAAGGTTTGTTGAAAGTGGACAGCTGCTCTGACCCCCAGCGTGAGGTTTTTTTGTCTGGCCTGATCAGTCCCCCGGGGAAGAAAGAACCCCATGGAAACAGTACCTGCACCACCTGTCTCTGTGGCACTACAGGAACCGCGATCCAGAGTATCGAGGGGGAGTGAGGCAGGGCACCTAGAGGCAGGCAGGCAGGTAGGCAGGGCACGGATTGCTGCAGGGATGTGTTGGGAGTGCTTGCTGGGTCCCATGTCCAGGCCCCGAGCACTGTGGTGGTGGTGAAGGAGAGACCTCCACCAGTCGCTTTTCACAAGTGCACAGAGCCTGAGGCCCCGTCAAAGGTCTTCTCCATGGATATCCATGTCTTCCCACCCCAGATCAGCCACCTCTTCCAGCCTCCTGGCTGTGAGTGTCGTTCCCCTGTCGGTGGTCTTCTTGCGTGGGCCTTACAGTTTCCTGCACATCTGTATGTGAGTGGTGTCCCCAGTGCAACTAAGAACTCTCTCAGGTGACTAAACAGACGAGAATACTGCTGTTTCGTCTCACAAGGGAGTCAGATTAGCTTTACTTTCTTTCATTTCTGAAAATGTTTATGAATTCTGATAATGTTGTAAATGCTTCTCTTCCAGATAATGTGGATGCAAGCGATCTTAAGCAGTTTTTTGAGACCAACTATTCTCAGATATATTTCATCTTCTATGAAAATTTTATAACACTGGAAAATAGTTTGAAATTGAAAGGTAAGCAATTCTACAACTCTTTTTCGAGCACTCAGGAAATTTCGGAAGTTATGTTGTCATGAGCCACAAGTTCTGCATTTTTAAGTGTTCTTTCTTCCACTCTGGTGGACTGGTTGGCATCCCTGCCTCCCTTGAACATTCCCTTACACAGGTGTTAACTGAACGGCAGGTGGTGAAAGGGAAAATAGGAACCCACAGAAGGCATGAATTCCAAACGGATAATTTGTTTAAAGAGCAGGGAAGAAAAATAATGCATGGACTTTTTTTTTTTAAATCAAAACTTAAGCTGTGTTTGGTGGCACAAGCTCTAATCCCAGAACTGCGGAGGCAGAGGCAGGAAAATCATGCATTTAAGACCAGCCTGGCTTTGAGGCCTACATAGTGAGACCTTGCTTCAAAAGCCAAAAATAACCAGACAACACCAACAACAAAGTTGAATTCCATTAAAGGGAATGTGAAATAAAAATCAAGTGGCTCCTTTGCCCATACCTCCTGTCCTTAGAGATTTTTATCAATGAGTTTGCTTGTATGTTCATATACCAATGTTCATATGTAAAATATTGTTTGGAAAACAAACCAGCTGTGGGAATCTGTTTAGAGAATTGTGTAGCTGCGAAGCCAGGCCGCCCTCACCCTTCTTGCTGTTGTTCCTTGAGCATCACTCGGCCTGTCTGTGGTGATTCCCTCCTGTCAGCAAGAAGCTGGTTAACAGATGCTCAAGGATTGCAGCACAGAGCTAGGCACACAGCACCTGGTCAGTAGGGCAGGCTGCCGTCACTGTCTTTGCCTTTCTATATCATGCCATCTGTTTGGGAATTAGTTAGGAAAAAATAAACGCAAGTGTTTTTCCCCGATGTCTCACATGAACCCAACGCAACATTCTGCTGCCAGAGTCTCCAGCAGACATCCGCTGCTGCCGTTATCTCCGGTCGATCTTGCCAGGCTGCCAGGAGATAGTTTCAGATCCTGCGGGCTAAGGGCTGAGCGCCACAGGCTACCTACCTGCTTTCATGCCAGTTGCAGGTTCTGGGCTGCTGTGTGTGCAGTGGCGGGCTGCCTGTATTCAGGAATCGAGCTCTCTCTTCTCAGGGTCGGTTGCGCTGCTAGAGGAGCTGGCAGAATGTACGGAAACAACCTCACCTGCTTTCATTTATTAAGGCATTTTGTTCATTTGCTGCATTACACATGAATAATGAAGATTTTAAAAGGTGCCTGTGAACAGACCGACAAAGAGCTGTGTGTGAGGTCTGAAAGGCCCTGAACACAGGAACTTCCTTGCCATGGAGTTGGGGAACACCGCTCTGCATGTACACGATGCGTTCTTTTTCACAATGTGGGAGCTCCCTCAGCCGGATTCTTTTGGGCTTAAAGATGCTTTATTATATAGGCATGATTGATCACTCTCTTAGTTACAGCTGATGAACTCAGCCTGAAGGTTGTAGGTGGGTGGAAGGGGCTGAAAGTAGGATTTGCAGTGGAGAACAGCATTGTGGGTAGAGGACAGAGCCTGAGCCAAGACAGTAAAGTGCCCTTAGGCCTGTGTGGGGAATGTGTTTCTTTCTCTTGCCACATAACATATGTGAATGAGGCGTGCAGGAAGTCCGGTTATGTGTGCCAGGAACCTTGACACCTAGGCTAAGCACTTGGGACTTTGTTTTTCCTTAGAACTTAAAAAGATTTGCCTCTGAGACAAGTGTCCTGTTAAGTGGTCAGTACATAGGGCACAGAGGTGAATTGAGGGGCCTGATGCTGTCACCCACGTGGGAGCTGGAGAGGAGTGCAGAAGGTGGTAGTTAAGGGGAGAGGAGGGGCCCTGTGCATCTGAACCCAAAGGAGACGGAGAAGTGAAAGAACCTCGCAGAGACCCAGTTTTCCTTGTGAGGTGTCGTCGTAGCCGCACAGACCTTGGAGGAGAAGGGTGTTTGGGAGGCAAGAGGGTGAAGGCAGCTCTGACCCGTCTGCATCTGAGGTCCGTGTGGACACTCAGGAGAGGTCTTGGCTGGCAGCTGGAACGTAGGTGAGCTGAGCTTGGGGGAAGCTTGCGGTTGCTAAGGGAGAAAGGTGATGGAGGAAAAGGGAGTTGGCACACAGAGAGGAGAGAGATGCATTAGTGGAAGGGTGTTAGGAAGTTGTGTTGTCACGGAAGCCCAGGGGAGAGACTTCAAAGCAAGACCAGGAAGGCTGACGACGCAGGCAGAGGAGCTGCAGTGGGAACTGAGAACTTACATCTGACTTGAAGACAGTTCTTGTGAGCAGCTGTCAGCGTGGCAAGTGGACATGGAGCCCTGGAGCTGTGGTGTGTAGACAAGGGAGGGTGTCTTAAGCTGGTCCTGGGAGAGTTGCTAAGGGCTGTACCTACAGCCAGAGAGAGGGACGGCTAGATGGATAACAGGGACTATGGGTATTGAAGAAAGGTTGAGAGTCGAATAACAGTAGAGACACACAGGCAAGTGCAGAGCAGCTTTTTTTTTTTTTTTGGTCTGAGAAAAGTTAGAGCATAAATGTAGACAGACCTTTTGGGATAAGAAAGAAAACCCAGAGGGCTTCCTGAAGTGCCCCAATTGCTGAGATTAAACGGAAGCATGCCGCGTGTGGAGGGGAGGGATAGGATGGGCACGGACGCAGTCTTCAGCATGGGCTTCAGCGGCGGGCTCTGGTACACAGCAGATGCTCAGAGTCCTGTCCAGAGCTTGGGGCTCTAGTGTACATCAGACTGTGTAAAAGCCTTGCCTGGGATGCCAGCATGTAGGAGGGCTTTTTTGTTTGTTTTGTTTTTTCTTTTTGTTTTTTGTTTTTTTGGCTTCCCAGACAGGGTTTCTCTGTGTAGCCTTGGCTGTCTGGATTCACTTTGTAGATGAGGCTCAAACTCACATCGATCCTCCTGCCTCTGCCTCCCTGAGTGCTGGGATTACAGGTGTGTGCCACCATGCCAGGCTCCACCTCAGATTTGTAAGGTGGTATAAATCTTAAATTTAAAACTTATTTTAGCTCAAAGGGTAAATATTATAAATATGAAATGATTTGTATTTACTTTGTGAGTTTTGCTCTATTTCTCTTTATTTCACTGGTATGTGGAGGGGAAATGGGTCGTGTTTTGTACAAAATATCAAAATAAGCAGTCAGCTGAGTGTGGCAGCTCAAGCCTTAATCCCAGCGCTCAGGAGACAGAAATAGGAGGGTCTCTTGAGTTCAAGGCCAGCTGGGTCTACATAGTGAGCTCATTGAGGTCTGCCAAGGTTACATAGTGAAGCCTTGTCTACACACACACACACACACACACACACACACACACACACACACACACACACACACACACACCCCAAAGCAAAAACAAAAAGTAAAATAGCAATGAAAATTATGACATCAGATCTAAAAAAAAAGCCACCTGTCCAAACTTATTTTAGGTTGTACTCCATTTTCCCTTCTTTCCTTCCTCTTTTTCAGTGATGAACCAGCAGGAACAGGGTGAGATTTCAAGAAGTTCTCACGTTCAGTGCAATCTGTATTGAATTGCAGTACAAAAAGGAGTGTACCCCCCAAAGGAAGAAAAAATGTTTACTAAGAATAGTAAACTCTAACTTTAGTTTCCAGTTATTCAGGACAAACCCTTGGTGATGCTGGCTTTCTCATCACAAAGTGTCATTGGCCTGTCTTCTGCCTACACTGACAGCACCTAAGCTTCTGGCACCCTCGTGTAGCCTGGCACCGGCCTCAGAGGGCATCCTCGCTTCCGCTCTTGCACTGTCGTCTGCCCCCACGTTTCTTTTCAGAAGAGTAGCTGAAGCCACGGCTTCCATGGTCCCTGAGACTCTAGCCTGCAGTGGCTTTGCGTTCTCACTGTGCTGTGCCGGCTTCCCCTTCCTTTACCACACCTGCTCTCTCAGCTTACCTGCTCCAGCCTCCCCAGCCCCCCCCCCCTCCAGGTCCTTCCTGTCCTGTCAAGCTCGCTCAGCACAGGAACTTTGTCTGCTCAGCTCTCCCTCCCTGGGGGTGACTCCCTCATATCTCTGTGGCTTGTTCCCTTTCAGTTGTGGAAGCTGTCTGGTTGTCACTTTCCCAGCAAGCTATCCCTGACTTCCCTAATGTAAATTGCGTGCTTTTAGGTTTAGTATTCCTCATTTGCTTTTGCTCATGGATTTTCTAACTTATTTATACTTTCTTTGCCTCAAAATGTTCTCTTTCCCACGATGGGGATTTTTGCTTGTTTGGTTCATTCCTCTGTCCTTGGGGCCCAACAGAATTCCTGAAAACCAGACGGTCTTTGTAAATGAATGGATGATAGCTAGCGACTTCTTAGAGCTGTAAGCATTGGTCAGGAGCCTGAAACTGATAGCTCCTTGATGTTGTTACTGCCCTTGTTGACCAGAGAGGTTCTCGCTATGAACCCTGGCCTGGCCTCGAACTCCGGCTGGCTCTCAGCCTTCCACTACCAGTATTACAGTTGCGGCTTCACTGGATACAGTCAGTACAGCCTGTGGCAGCAGCATCTGACAGTTCCAAGAGAGATGTGAGCAGCCTCAAGTCTTTACTGTCTGCTGGTTCTTAAGTTAGATGCACTCTGAGCACAATGCTAGGACATAGTATAGACCTTAAGTAATAATTACTAATGGAGGCTGGTGTACAGGTTTATATTATTATTAATATTATCAAGAAGGTATCGTGTGGCAGTGGGTGAGGCTCAGTTGGTAGAGTGCTTGCCTGGCACTTGAGACCCTGGGTTTAATTCCAGCACCACATGAAGCTAAGTATGTGACATGCCTCTTGTAATCCCAGTGCTTGGGAGGTGGAGGCAGGAGAGCTTCAAGCTCGTCCTCAGCTGCATATCAGGCTGGAGGCCAGCCTGGGCTACACAAAAAGAAAACCTCAGTGTGCAGTGTGCATTGGAGGAGACAGGCTCTTTTCTGCAGGTGTTCATGCTCTTTGCCTGTTATGATTCTGGTGGTTTTCCCTGTGGACTTTACTGTAATTTGAGCCACTAAGTACCCAGTTAAGAAACCAATTTAGAAAGCAGGATGGGTTATGTTTAAAGAGCGAGAGGGGCAACTGTGGTTGGCACGGGCGTGATGTGCCGTCTCGGTGTCTGCGCCTTCCCCGCCTTCCCCAGTAGTTCCCGTGCTTGCCTTCAGTGTCATGTGTGAGAGCCCAAAGTTTAAGTGCTAGCGTGCTGACTAATTTCTTTTTCTTACTTTCCAGGGAATAATAAATCACAAAGGGAGGAGCTGGACT
Organism: Acomys minous; assembly: GCF_964271855.1. Taxonomy (NCBI): domain Eukaryota; kingdom Metazoa; phylum Chordata; class Mammalia; order Rodentia; family Muridae; genus Acomys; species Acomys minous. The sequence continues at coordinate 3,379,644 of NC_140485.1, forward strand.
CCATCCTCTTTCTTTTTGAAGTAAGTTTTAGTGGTTGTTGTTGTTGTTATTATTATTTATGCTGCTGCTGCTGATGTCTTTTAAAATCCTTGTTGAAAATAAATTACTTTATTTGATTCTTATTTTTTTTAAACTTTGCTTTTGTTTTTTTGTTTTTGCTTTGTTTTGTTTCTTGATTCTTATTTTACCTGAAGATAAATGGAAATGACTATGCATGGATGTGCCCTGCCCTCTTTCCTGCCTTTTACCTATGTTTTCCAAAAGATACTGTTGAGAATGTTCATGTGATTTCTCTTTTAAAAAATATGTAGAAGTTTCTCTTATATGAACACCTAGATGTAAAGGTCGTGTCTCCCCCCCCCCCCTTCTCTGTGTAGCCTTGGCTGTCCTGGACTCACTTTGTAGACCAGGCTGGCCTCGAACTCACAGAGATCTGCCTGCCTCTGCCTCCCTGAGTGCTGGGATTAAAGGTGTGTGCCACCATACCCAGCTGCAAACAATTTTAAAATAGTAATAGCTTTGGCTATTTTTCTACCCATATGAACTTTTATGTGAATCTTACATAAATGTACTGACATACAGAAACTCAGTTTTTCCACATATATATATGTAATATTTTATGTGTGTAGATGGGGGTGTGTTAGAGGCTAGAAGAGGGTGCCAGACCCCCTAGGCCTGGAGTTATGGATGGTCGTCAGCTGCCGTGTGTGTGTGCTGGGATTGTACCTGGCTTCCCTGGAAGAGCGGTCAGTGCAGCTCTGAACCACTGAGATTGTCAGGCCTCTCAGGAAATTATTTCTGGCTAGTGGTGGGTTATAGTTTTTTTTTTTTTTAATATATCCTTATCTGTGTATGCAGGTATTCTTTAATGTTGGAGCAATCTTTGGCTGTGAGTTTTTACAATTAAGTTAGATTTTATTTGTGTGCATGGTCATAGCTGCCACAGGCGTTTCCCACAGCAAGCATGTAAAAGCAAGATGACAACCGACAGGAATTTCTCTCTTCACTGTGCGGGGCCCAGGGACTGAACTCAGGTTCTCAGGCTTGATAGCAGTCCCTTTACCACTGAGCCATTTTGCCAACCTCTTGGCACTATTTTTGTTTCTTGTTTGTTTGTTTGTTTTGAGACAGGGTCTGTTTATGTAGCCCCAGATGTCCTAGAACTTCCTGTACACCAGGCTGGTCTTGAGCTTGAAGATCTGCACTACCACATCTCTTGGCAATGTTTTTGGTGGTCAAGTATAAAATTCTTCTTGTTCTAGTGTTTTAGGCAAGTGCTAGATTATGGGAACCAGAAGAACTAGACTCAGAGGTGAATTACATGCTAGTATTATTATTATTTTCTTTCTCCCTTTTTTGAGACAGGGTCTCTATATGTAGCCTTGCCTGTCCTGGAACTGTCTATGTGGACCAGGCTGGCCTCAAACTCACAGAGATCCACCTACCTCTGCCTCCTAAGCTTTAAGATTAAAGGTGTACACCACTGTGTCTGGCTTATAAATTGATAAATTATAAATTAAGAAAAATTTTTTCATGTATTTATTTGGTGTGTGTGCACATGTGTACTTTCACAGTGTGTATGTGGAGGTCAGAGGACAACTTTGGGGAGTTTTTTTATCCTCCCATCAAGTGGGTTCTGGGAAGCAAACTCAGGCTCCTTCATAGACTGAACACATAGCCAGGCCCCTGGACTATAAATTCTGAATGGTAGTTCACTCATAGTTTGAAGTGACGTGTGCATAGTTTGGTATGAGAAGATAAACTATCTCCCTCTCTCCCTCCCCCCACCCCCCCCTGTGTGTGTGTGTGTGTGTGTGTGTGTGTGTGTGTGTGTGTGTGTACACGTGCGTATACGTATCTGTGAAGGCCAGAAATCAACCTTGGGTGTGTTGTTCTTCTGTAACCACTCTTGTTTTTTTCGAGACAGAGTCTTTCTGTGTAGCCTTGGCTGTCCTGGACTTGCTTTGCAGACCAGGCTGGCCTCGAACTCACAGCTATCCACCTGCCTCTGTCTCCCGAGTGCTGGGATTAAAGGCATGTGCCACCACTGCCCGGCTGTTTGTTTTTTTGTTTTTTTGTTTTTAATTTTTGTTTTTAGCCTTGGTCTCTCACTGGGACCCAGAGTCCCATGATTAGGCTGTGCAGGCCAGAAAGCTCCTGGACTCCTACTGTCTCCGCCCTCTCAGCACTGGGATTATAAGCAGGCGCCACCACCTGTGCTAGTGTGGGAAGGACGACACTAGTTAAGCTGTCTTTCCAACCTGAAGAAGAAAAATGTATGACATAAGGAAATGCCAAAGGAGCAGACCTGGCTGCAGGGGAGGCTGGGAAAGGGAAGTGCTGTGTGGGTGAGCTGTGAGGGGCTGTGTGAGTGAGTAAGCTAGGACAAAGGACATTTCCAGCACAGGACCGGGCTGTGGCTGGTGCCCAGGAGCTGCTCCTGGCTTGTGGGCTGTTCTTCTATGGCAACAGGCATTGCTTCAGGGCATTGTTGTGTCATGCTCATTGTATTTCCAGTGGTTACCCTCCAGCGAATGGAGCCTGTGCAAAGACGTTATTCTTACCAGGAACATTAATTAAGCCCATTGCTTAAATCTGTAACTATCGCTTGTTTCACTAATTTCATTTTATCTCTGTAGCAAGGGATGAACTTACTAAAGACTAACACGTTTTCACATTACAAAGCATGATTCAGAAGCCTGTGACCGTGACACCCTCTCGCCCCGTTTTGAAGACTAGAGGCTGCTGTGTAGATGGACATTCCTCCCTGGTGCTCCTTCCTCTGGAGACAGCCACTCCCCAGCATCTTATTTTCCTTTTTAAAAGACTGTTAATATTAACTAGCTTGCCATAATGATATACGCCTTTAATCCCAGCACTCAGGAGGCAGAGGATCTCTGTGAGTTCAAGGCCAGCCAGAGCTACATAGAGAGATCATGTCTTGAGGGGGCAGAAGTATTACCTGGTTTCAGGGACGGCTCTGTGGGTAGAGCACTTGCCACACAGGCCTGACAGGATGACTTGGGATTCCCCAGAACCCACTTGAAAAGCCAGATACTGTAGAGCAAGTGTCTGAAACCCCAGCATACCCCTACTGGGAGATTGGGGGTGAGATGGGAGACTTAGCAGAAGCTCCCAGGCCAGCCAACCTTGCATGTACAGCAGCGAACAGGAGAGACCCTGTCTTAATCTTTGTAAAAGATGAGGACTGACACCTGAGGTTGCCCTCTGACCTCTGCACATGTATCAGTGTCTGCCTATACCACACCTGTGCACACACATGCGCACGTGGGTTTGCCACATGTACTCTTGAGTAATTTGTTGTGTAGTTTTGTTTGGTTTTGAGTGTAACAGAAGCATGTTCATGGCACACAATCACCTGTGACTGGTCTAGTGCTCTCAGCATTATTTCTAATCGTTATTCCACAATTAAAATTTAGCTCCAGCTTGGCCGGTCACACTGCTGGATTCAGTGAGCAGGTATGACTCAGTTCCCATATTTTGTCTCTCCCGGTTTTTTTGTTTTTTGTTTTTGTTTTTGTTTTCTTTGTCTGTGGATGATGGCCAACCTTTGCAGTGGTCTGTTTTTCCACTTACTGCCCTGGCTCAGCCCTGCATTACATTTGCAAATAGAAATGATAAAAGTATTCATTATATTTTTATCCCAAAGAGAGTTTCACTCGTATTTATGTTTCACCAGTAAGACTGATATAGTCTATAAGTTTTAGTGCCTACTCTGTGAGATTATATAAGCTTGTTTTCATTTTTAGATTGGCCAGATTATTTTAAAAAAAAAAGGCAGATGAGTTTTTACATTTTCTTTCTTTTTTACAATTTTTTTCTTTAATTTTATTTTATGTTCATTTGGTGTTTTGTGTGCATGTATGTCTTGTGGCGATATCAGACCTTGGAGTTATAGACAGTTGTGAGCTGCCATGTGCCTGCTGGGAATTGAACTCATATCCTCTCAAAGAATAGTCAGTGCTCTTAATTGCGGAGCCATCTCTCCAACCCTGATTTTTTTTTTTTTACATTTTCTTTTTCTTTCTTTCTTTCTTTCTTTCTTTCTTTCTATCTATCTTTTTGGTTTTTTAAGACAGGGTTTCTCTGTGTAGCCTTGACTGTCTTGAACTTGCTTTGTAGACCAGGCTGGCCTGAGTCGATCAGCTGATGATTCTTGTGTTTAAGGATTTATATTTTTTAGAGTTTTAGGTAATGGTTTAATTTTTGCATATTTAAAATTTTCCTTCAAAAATTTTATGTAATGTATTTTAATTATATTCTTTCTCCTCCCCTGACTACTTCCGTTTCACCCCTCTCCTGCCTAATTGACTTCACGTTCTTTCTTTTTTCTTTGAAACACACACACACACACACACACACACACACACACACACACACACACACACGGCAACAATAACAGACTTCTAACAACCATGGAGTCTGGAGTCCATTTTTTGCGGCCAGCTGTTCCTGAGGCGAGGCTGCCCGCAGTGTGCTGGATTTTCCCTCTTCTCGCAGTTATCAATTGCAGACAGCTTCTTGGTTAGAGCTGGGGCTTGGTGCTCATGTCCCCTCCTTCATGCGGGTGTTCTGTATTTTGTATTGGGTAATTCTGATATCTGAGGTCTTTGGTAGTTTTAATCTGTTATCTTTTCTGACACCATGCCTTCTTTTCTTGCGTATGTTGTGAGATCAATAATGAATCACACAGATTGTTTTTATTAAGCCTTTCTTTTTCTAGATGGATTTGTTTCAGCTTTTGACAGACATTTGGGTGTGGTTTCATTTAGAATTACTTTGTCTTCCTTTGAGGGTTACTAGTGGGATCTCAGGATGAGGGTAGAGGGCTCGGGCTGGAGGGAGCGCGTCCGTCCCTTCTGCTGCCGCGGGGTTAGCACTTGGCCTCCTTCCTTCTTCTCTGGACCGTTCCTCTGCCCGCCCTTCCTTTCCCTTTCTTGCTTCTGTCTCTTCTACTGTTGTTTTCTTCTTTCTTTCTTCTTTTTTCCAGTCTTATTACTTTCTCTGAGTCCTCAAAGCTGTGCAATGCTATTAGAGTTGTATTTGTTGTTGTTCCTCTTGGAACTAGCTGTCCCAAAGGTGGGAAACCTTCAGAGACCTGAGTCCTCACCCTCCCACAAAGGACATGTGATGCCTTCCTGACTGTCCAGAAACTCTGCCCAAGGGAAGGAGCGATTAGTGATACATTACTCAGTACAGAGAATTAGTTGCCTATGTAGAAGAACAAATATATATTATTCAAAGCTTCATAAAACTCTCACTGTGCATAGTAAATATGAGTGAGTGATGAATTTGCATTTCTTTTGTTTATGCTGTGTGTTCAGCTCTGGCTTTACAAGTCAGGCTGTAATTTGTGTGTTTCACTCTGAGCACTAAGCTACTTCATTGCTGCCTTCTACATTAGAAGTGGTTTACGAGGGGTCTGAGGTGATATTCACCAATGTGTAAATAATTGAGAAAGGCTTCCTTTAGAAGAGGTAGAATTATTATGATGTTAAATTACAGAAGTGATCCTGTGCAAGGATATTCTATAAATAAGAAATGGATTAGAAGAAAGTAGAGGATTAAGAGAGTTAAGGAGGCATGGAGAAAGAATATGTAAAAGAGCTACACCTTGCCTTGGTAAGGGACAAAGTGCTAAGGCAGCATTGAAAGTGGGAGCAGAAGTTTACAGTGTAGCAAGTTTCCATTTTGGCTAGTACAGTGTTCCGGTGAAGTAAGTGATGGGCATTTAAGGCTGGCAGTTCAGGAGGTAAGTTCCAGGTTGTGGAGGGTCACAGAGATTAAATCTGTTGTGTTTACCCCCAGTGGGAGCACATGAACTTTTGGAAGATGACCTGGCCACCTCTCCTTGTGGTGTCACTTAGGATTTCTGTTCCTGTTAATTTATGGAGAAGCCCATCATCTTTGTGTTTTTAAATTTGTTTTATTGCTATTGTAGTTATGACTAGATATTTATTCTTCTTTTAAGAACATTTGTTTGTCATTGCTGGATGTTTCTAATGGAGATGCAGGATCTCAAAACATGAATTTAATTGCCATTTTATATTGACCAGAATCTGTCTTATAAGGGCCATTCTGTTTAACCCTTTCCTTCTGGAATAGATTATGTCTTCCTAGTTTGTTTGTTTGTTTGTTTGTTTGTTTTCCTGCTAGTGGTGGTCACATTAGGGCTTTGATGTACATACCCAGTACCTCTCAGTTTTTAACTATTTTATTTTTGTTTTTAATTATGTATATATATGTGTGTGTGTGTGTGTGTGTGTGTGTGTACAAATGTGTGTATGTGTCTGTGTGGGTTCATGCATTTGATTGTAGTACCTGCAGAAGCCAAAGAGCCCGTCAGATCTTTTGGAATTTTTATCAGATGTAGGTACTAGGAGCTGAACTCAGGTCCTCTTCAAGAGCAATATGAACTCTTAACCACTGAGCCGTCTCTCCACCTTCACGGCTCAGCTTTTATAGAAGAAAGGTTGGGAGGTCTGTGGAGTTAGGTGGCCTTTCTCAGGTTATCAAATAGAAGCTCAGGGAATTTAAACCTGTGTTCGTCACTCACAGAGAGTTACCTGCACAGGGGAAAGGGCTGTTTAACCTGTGAGGAGCCGGATGACTGGGCCTCAAGTTCACATTGTCTTCTCTTGAGAACCATCTAGATGCAGCCCCCAAGAGGCTATCCTAGTGGTTCCTAGGACCCTGACACAAAAATGACTGTAATGAAGGAAGTGGTTTTAATTAATTATACTTTCTCTTTCCTTAGAGCAGGAGGCATGTCACATGGGGTCAGAGAGGGTGGCACCGAGGTGAAATCAGCAGGTACAGAGAGAACTGCAGGCAGAAACCTTTATTATATGAGTAAGCACAGCCAAGGCAAGGTGAGCATACTAAGCAGAATTTAGGGTCATTTGAGGTGCCTCCAGGCTGCTTGTTCGTATTTGGCCACCGAGTGATCAGGAGAGGCTCCGGAGCATAAGAACACAAGAAAGGATTTGGGGTTGGGGGGGGGTCTCAGCCCCTTTCTACAGGAATTAGCTAACCCAGGAGGGCCAGTTCTTCCTTCAGTGGGGCCAAAGGTGTACTCTGCTAAGAGTACAGAAATAAGAAACTGCACCTAATATAGACCCTTGTGCCGGCCACCTTGAGTGCCATCCTTTCCAGCAGAGAACTAGCGTGGTTTACAAGTAGTATATTGTTAAGAAAGAAAGAAAACTCCTTAAATTTGATAGCAAAGATTTTCTCACTTTCTCATACCTGATTAAAACACACAGAGGTTTAATTTACGAAACCTGCATGTGTTCTGGCATTAGAATTCTACCTGCTTGCACCCCACCTCCCGCCCACTCACACACATCACAGAGTTTGAAATTATGGATAAGCACAACATTTGATTTTCAGAATCCTTATTCTAAAATTTATCCAAATGATCTCTCGGATTAAACTCCATTTTAATCTCGTCATTACCGTTCTAGACACCTGAATGGGCTCTTTATAGTCTGTAAAACGAGGCCAGGCTGGCCTGCCCTTCAGAGTCCTTCATCCTCTGGGTAGCAGTGGAGCTTTCCTCCACATCTGCCATTGTCCCTCTCGGGAGCATGGCTCCCTCAGATCCAGGCTGCTTATCAGATGCTGTGCCTTTCTTTGCAGGGGCTTAACCTTTTTTTCCCCCTGACACTTTTCCTCTCACTTTTCAAACTGAATTCTTCCAGCAAGTGTTGGTGGGGTGAGAGTGGGGAGTGCTCATCCTGAGGTGAGCGTGTGCAATAAGCCACAGCGTGTGAACATTTGCTTGCTATCCCTTCATGTGGCTGTGCCTTAGCCTCCTAATGAGACCATAAAGTTCCCCAGCCTGGCAGCTTCAGTTCTTTGTGTCCCCGCAGTGATTTGTACCTGTTGGTATTTATTGTTGCATTAAAGTCTCTTACATTCTCCACCTCTCTGCATTGTAGCTACTTGGAACTTTTGTGTTCATAGCACCCCGCCACAACCCACAGTTCATAGCACCCCGCCGCACACCCACAGTTGATAGCACCCCGCCACACACCCACAGTCCATAGCACCCCGCCACATACCCACAGTCCATAGCACCCCGCCACAACCCACAGTTGATAACCCCCCGCCACACACCCACAGTTGATAGCACCCCACCACACACCCACAGTCCATAGCACCCCACCGCACACCCACAGTTGATAGCACCCCGCCGCACACCCACAGTCCATAGCACCCCACCACACACCCACAGTCCATAGCACCCCACCGCACACCCACAGTTGATAGCACCCCGCCACACACCCACAGTCCATAGCACCCCAACACACACCCACAGTCCATAGCACCCCACCACACACCCACAGTCCATAGCACCCCACCGCACATCCACAGTCCATAGCACCCCACCACACACCCACAGTCCATAGCACCCCGCCACACACCCACAGTCCATAGCACCCCACCACACACCCACAGTCCATAGCACCCCACCGCACACCCACAGTCGATAGCACCCCACCACACACCCACAGTCCATAGCACCCCACCACACACCCACAGTCCATAGCACCCCACCACACACCCACAGTCCATAGCACCCCACCACACACCCACAGTCCATAGCACCCCACCGCACACCCACAGTCGATAGCACCCCACCGCACACCCACAGTCCATAGCACCCCACCGCACACCCACAGTTCATAGCACCCCACCACACACCCACAGTCCATAGCACCCCGCCGCACACCCACAGTCCATAGCACCCCACCACACACCCACAGTCCATAGCACCCCGCCACACACCCACAGTCGATAGCACCCCACCGCACACCCACAGACGATAGCACCCAGCCACACACCCACAGTCCATAGCACCCCGCCACACACCCACAGTTCATAGCACCCCACCACACACCCACAGACGATAGCACCCAGCCACACACCCACAGTCGATAGCACCCCACCGCACACCCACAGTCCATAGCACCCCACCGCACACCCACAGTTGATAGCACCCCGCCACACACCCACAGTCCATAGCACCCCGCCACACACCCACAGTCCATAGCACCCCACCGCACACCCACAGTTGATAGCACCCCGCCACACACCCACAGTCCATAGCACCCCATCACACACCCACAGTCCATAGCACCCCACCACACACCCACAGTCCATAGCACCCCACCACACACCCACAGTCCATAGCACCCCACCACACACCCACAGTCCATAGCACCCCGCCACACACCCACAGTCGATAGCACCCAGCCACACACCCACAGTCGATAGCACCCCACCGCACACCCACAGTCGATAGCACCCCACCGCACACCCACAGTCCATAGCACCCCACCACACACCCACAGACGATAGCACCCAGCCACACACCCACAGTCGATAGCACCCCACCACACACCCACAGTCGATAGCACCCCACCACACACCCACAGACGATAGCACCCAGCCACACACCCACAGTCGATAGCACCCCGCCACACACCCACAGTCGATAGCACCCCACCGCACACCCACAGTCGATAGCACCCCACTGCACACCCACAGTCCATAGCACCCCGCCGCACACCCACCGTTGATAGCACCCCACCACACACCCACAGTCCATAGCACCCCACCACACACCCACAGTCCATAGCACCCCACCACACACCCACAGTCCATAGCACCCCGCCGCACACCCACAGTCGATAGCACCCCGCCACAACCCACAGTTGATAGCACCCCACCACACACCCACAGTCCATAGCACCCCGCCGCACACCCACAGTCCATAGCACCCCACCGCACACCCACAGTTTATAGCACCCCGCCGCACACCCACACCCACGCTTAAAACTTGATGATAAAGAGACAAGGGTCAGAGATGTCTTGTTCTAGATCAGCCTTGATAGCAGTAAGCTGGTGACCTTGAGCGAGGTACCTTCTTTGCTTTGGTTCCCAGGCCTAGCAGTCAGGGGTAGGACTGGCTGAGCCTTGCAATCTCTTCCAGGCCTGTTAACCCTCGGATATGCAACTGTAGCTTTGTTTGAAAGGTCTAAACAAGTCATGGAAAATTCCTTTTTAAGTATGAGACCTAGGTTCATTCTTTCATTTTGTTCTAAATTTTAAAATGATTCAACTCTGATTAGCTTTTAAACTTACCTATTTTATTTATGTGTATAGCTGTTCTTCTGCATGCATGTATATGCATGTCATGTGTAGTGGAGTCTCCAGGCGACTTCATTCCTCTTTGTTAAACACAGCATTAGATTTTCACCTTACTGTAGGTTTGTCCCGGTGGGGTGGGGACTTGAAAGAATTAGGGTTTTATTGTAGTGGATTTCCTAGGTTTTTTGTTAGTCCCAACCTGCTGTGGCTGTGGCCTGAGCATTGCTTAACTCCTATAGAGCAAAGAAATAAGGCTTCAAAGCAGCTTTCTGTAAACATGAAATTGAAAAAAGCATGCAAATTTCATTCTTTTGTTTTCATACTTGACATGAAAATGACATTAATATAACTGCAAATCTCTCCACCCCACCTCCAGCCCCTTTCACCCCTCACCCCTACCGCAAGCTGAAGGCCACAAACCCTGTCATTGCGGGATGGGGCTCTTTCTCTTCTCTGTCCCTCCTTTGGTGGAAGGGCAGCCTGGCCTGGGAAGCACTGACGTGAGAGGGCAATTACAGCAGGTGCGCTGCACAGAGGGTGCAGGTGACACCTGAGCTTCTTGAAGGGCACAGAGTAAGGGCGTGGATAGCCGCAGGCACAGGCTGCCGCTTTTCCTTCAGTTCTCTGGGTGGCCGGAGTGTGCTCTCTTCCCTCTCCACAGACTGTGGGGGTGCTGGATCACAGGGAGGGTCTACATTTGCAAAGCCTTGCCCACCCAGCTGTGTTGAGGAGCCACTGTGTGGGCAGTGGGCCTGGAGCTGCAGTGGGCTCTCCATCCCCCTTTAGCAGAGTGCGGTCATGGACTTCTCATTGCTTTCGGGGAGCTGCTAGAGACAGTGGGCTCAGGCTCTCATGGTTCCTCAAAGTAGGGGACGGACTCTCCTGATAGCAGTCACGTGACATGTCCCTACAGGGGCCGCGAAGCCAGGCTGGCTGTCATTCTCCTGGCACTGCTTTGCATTTGATGAATACCACCCAGTAGGCTGAATGCTGATTTCATTGCTGTAATCTCTCCTTGGTGCTGGCATTTACTGGATACTGGGGACATGTTAAAACATAGGACCCAGATCCCCCCTCTCTCTCCCCCCCATCTGCCTGTCTCTCCCCACTCCCTTCCTCCTTTCTTTCTTTCTTTTTTGTAATGTGGTTATTTTAATGCCTGCTTTTTTTCGTGTACTCAACAAACTGGAAGGTAGAAAAGGCATAAATGTTTAGCTTATTAATTTTCTTATTACATTGTGGTGCATTGATAATTTGAATTAGAGCCCCAATGTCAGAACTACAGCTTTTCTTATGCATTGGGACCTTATGTAGAGGTGAGAAACTTGGGATTGGCCCCACAGACTGTATGAATTATTCAGTTCACCTTGGAGGAAGGGAACCTGGAGACAGGATGTTTGTGGAAGTCTGAAATTACAGTCTTGTGATTGATTATCTGCTGTAGCACAGGTGCCCTTCCCACCCCAGGGTGGTAGCGGCTGACCTGTGGTAACTGACACCCTCAGAGAAGATCATGTGGACGACAGTTAGGAAGTGCACACACTTTCGAGGTAATGGAAGAAAGCTCATCAAAACTTAATGAGAGGGCATTGACAGTAACGAGTGAGCACTCTGTGTTATGTTAGAACAGAGCACATCTTCTCTTACAATGATCTCACACACATGCTGAGACCTCGTTTGTATGACTTGGTCTCTCTCTCTCTCTCTCTCTCTCTCTCTCTCTCTCTCTCTCTCTCTCTCTCTCTCACACACACACACACACACACACACACACTTAGAAGAGAGTTGCACAGATGCTTGCTGTGTTGTACATTTTCTCTGGCTTGTTTTGTGTGGTCCTATAGCACTGTTGTTGTTAGAGAGTGACACCTAGTGTTTGACGTGCATATGACACTGGGTAGGAAGAAAAGCGCTGTCTTCCCTGCAGCTGATCCTGAAGACCTGGGGCATTCACTCATGAACCTGACAAACCTGACAGCGCGTCTAGTCCTGAGCTAGCTTGCAGGACTAAGGTACTCTCTAGTCCCATTGAGGGAAACACTTACATCTTAAGTTTCTAGGGTGACAGGGACCAAGTTACAGCATTTTATGTGGACTTTGTAATTTCTTTCTTATTGCTTATGTAGACTTCCTCAAAGTGAATGTTTTAAAATAAAAAATTTAAAAATGGCATGGAAAGGATAGCCAATTAGTTATGCTAGTATCAAAATGGAAGAGAGTGGAAGATACGGTAATTTTTAGCTAAAAACCAAAAGCCTGCATGAAATGGAGACTAACACAGCAGCTGTGGCTGTGACTGACACCTCTTAGGTGAGTTTCATATGTGCAAATAAGATTCTTTTTAGAGCTGATCTCGCTTCAGTGCAAAGCCCACCACTAACAGCAGAATTTTATGCCACTAACGTTAGCATTTGTGAAATGTCTAGTGCGCGTGAACAGATGAACTTACAAAGTGTATCTCGTCTCTGCTTCCAAAGCTGCGAAAGTTGCCGTGTTAAGACATGATGAAAGGGTGTAAAATGTACGTTAGTCCTAATGGGGATGTTTTGTGTATAGTTCTGCATGTCCTAGCCAGGTGTTAGCTGGCCTTCCTCCAGAGGCTCCTGCGGTCTACTGAACCGACTACTTACTAACTGTAGGCAGCAGCCCTCTGCTTTGCCCCTCGCCCTCCCTAGGAGCCCTCTGCTCTGCCCCTCGCCCTCCCTAGCAGCCCTCTGCTCTGTCCCTCGTCCTCCCTAGCAGCCCTCTGCTCTGTCCCTCGTCCTCCCTAGCAGCCCTCTGCTCTGCCCCTCGCCCTCCCTAGCAGTCCCTAGAGACAAGTTTTCCCTGTGTAGCCTTGGCTGCCCTGGTCTCACTTTGTAGACCAAACTAGACTCGAATTCACAGCAATCAACCTACCTCTGCCTTCTGAGTGCTGGGATTAAAGGAGTGTGTCACTATTACCTGGCCACCACCCTACCATGTTAAAGTAGCGCTGTGTGTGTGCATGTGTGTGTGTCATGTGTGTGTGTGTGTAGAGTTTGGTATTTACAGTATCCCATTGAGAGACAATATGGAGCTGTGCTTTCCTTACCCCATAACTGCATGCTGAGAGAGTAAGTAGTGTCATAGTAGTATCATGTAGTAGAAGGGATTTCCGGTAGAAGTAAAAGAGTATTTTTGGTTTTTTTGTTTTGTTTTGTTTTGTTTTTTGTTTTTTTTGAGATAAGATGTATTCACTTCCTTCCTTCCTTCCTTCTTTTCATCTTTGTTTTGTTTTTTTTGAAACAGAGTTTCTCTGTGTGGCCTTGGCTGTCCTGAACTTGGTTTGTATACTAGGCTGGCCATGAACTCACAAAGATCCACCTGCCTCTGCCTCTCTGACTGCTGGGATTACAGGCATGTGCCACCGAGCCCAGCTTCATTTTATTTTTAAGATTATCTGTTTGGTTATTTTATCCCTGTCTTGAATCTAAGGATTCTAAACAAGGATTGACCACCAGTGAGTGTATTCTGTCTACATCGGAGTTATTTTCTAGTAACTGGTGAGAATCCACCAGACAGTAGCAAAAAGGATGTGTCCTGTAGGTTGTGCCCCTGGGGTCTGTACATGGTGCTTCTGAGCCCACACGCCCTCCTGAAGGGACGGCCAATTCTCATTTTAAGTTTTCTGCACACTGTTACTTCCAAAGTCAAGAAGCTAGGACCTCTGCTCTTTCGAATGAAGTCTTGTGCTTTCTCCCAGGGCAGCATCTTCTCCATGCACACAGTGTGCCCACAGCTGGTGTGAGGGAAGAGTTCCCAGCTCTCCATTCTCACACTGAGCAGGCTTTAGTTGCTTATTGTTTCTGGTAGATTAGCTGCTGTGCTGTAGCATGCAGTGTCTTCCTCCTCCTTTGCTGCTCTACTTCCCACGCAGACCTTACGTTGAGTGTGAACTGACTCCGCTGTGCTGTAATCGTCTGGTAATAATTTGGAGAAAAAAGTTTCCCGTCTAAATTAAATGAAGACTGGTAGTTTTAAAGTTCACCATAGCATCTTGTAAAAACTCCAGCTTATGTTTCATTTTATTCCTGGTCATGCAGTCGCTTCTGAAGAAGAAGTAGCTATGGATAATCAGTTAAAAGAACGACGGGTTCCCCGATGTGCTGATCGGCAGTAATACCTAATTTCGATTTTGAGTGTGCTGTAATGGATTACCATATGGATGCAGCTGAGCACTGAGCATTAAACAGAGTCATGTGTTTTCCAGAAAAGTAATATTTATTCACACCGTGTGGCTTTCTTGAAATTTTTTTTTTTTTACTCTCCAGTGAAACTACAAACAAGATGTCAATAGCTTATGTGGCATTCACAGCAGTGCAGCTTAGAATATCAGCTGCAGTGCAAGAAATGCCAGATTGCATTTGCCTCACCAAAGATAGGCTTCATGTGGGACTTTGAGGCACAGGCTTAGCATTTAGACTAGGTAGTTGTGCTTGGCTTTGTATTTATTGACCCTTATAGGATTTAATCCATAAGAAACAGCCCTCACAACATTAGTGTACAGAAAGAATTCAGTCTCCGATTTGTATTAAGTTCTGTCGTTTGGGGAATATTCTTTTTTAAAAAAATATGTTGTGTGTATGTGTGTGCACGCATATATGTAAGTATATGTGTGAGTGCATGTACCACGGAGCACATGTGAAGGTCGGGCTGACTGCAGAAGTTCATACTCTCTCCTTCCATTATGTGTGTCCTGGGGATTGAACTCAGGCTGTCAGGCTTGGTGGCGAGCAAATTTATTTATTGATCCATCTCCGAGGTCCTTTGAGAAATATTTTTACCTCAGAGCTTATTTTTAATATCCTTAAAGTAGACCCATTTTATACATCTGAATAATTTTGAGACGTAATGATGATTGTCCTGACCTGACCCTTAAGTGAATTAGAGACGGTTTTGGTGACAGACTTGGACAATATGGAAACATCTTTATGCACGTCTATTTGATGTATTTGTTTTCTCATATTAAAACGTACTTTCTGTTATATACTAGGAAAAGAAAACCAACTGAGGAATATCAATATGTGTTTTGGAAACTGAAAAGTGTGACTCGGTGCCGGTTTGGTTTCTGTTAAAAGTTAAAAGTCTAGAGAGCAGTGGTCGTGTCAGCCATTAGATCAAGACAAGACCCACCCTGAATTTTTTTCCCTTTGATTCAGGGTTTCTCCGTGTAGACCCTCAGTACCCTGGAACTCACTCTATAGACCAGGCTGGCTTTGAACTCAGAGATCTGCCAGCCTCTTCCTCCTCAGTGCTGTGGTTAGAGGTGTGTGCCACCACCACCCAGCTCACCCCAAATCTTTATTTCACCTAGCACCTTCTTGAATAATGGGATCCAAAGGTGACCCTACCTTGTAGCCAGGAGCCTTCCTTGAAAGAGAGTGCAGGAAAAGTGTGCATTTGCCCAGGCAAAACGAACTGTTAGGAAGCAGGCAGCAGAACACAGGAGGACCTCAGAGGGACAGACGTCCATCTGTGCAAAGCCACTGTCAGCTGATGTGGGAAACAAAGCTAGGGAGCAGCTGGGCCCTGAAGTAGGGTACACTTCTCTTAAGGCTCCAGCCCTTTAATCTGACGAGAGTAACCTAGTTAATAATTTAAATATTTCTGTGCCACACAAAAGGATGTGTGCTCAGATTTTCCTCCATCTGCCACCTACTGCTACTGCGTATAGCCTCTGCCATCAGTCCCTTCAGGCTTCCAGCCCTGGTCACACTCTCTTCTCCAGGAGCCTGGAGTAGAGGAGCTCACTAGTAGTTGCTTGGGAACGTGCTCCCAAGACCCCTCGCAGCTGGTCGGGGCTCCCCTGCTCGGCCGGCTTCCTTCCCATTCCTTCTCTGTTCTACACTTCTGTAGCTGTTTTCTGTAACTCCACTGTACCGTATTTTCCAAAGAACTTGTCTTGCAAAGATTACTGTTAATTTGTTACTAGAGACAGTGACCTGGGCCCTGTTGTGTATAGGTGGCTCTTGAGTTGTTTGGTCTGGCAGCAGAGTAGACATGAGTCCCTCATTTGTAGTCCAGTTACAGAGTTGCCGGTGCTGGCGCCCTGCTCCCTGTCTTGTCTCTGTGGGCACTTGCTCCCGTGTACTGTTTTCCACAGCCACAGCGTGAGATGGGGTGAGTGGAAGGGCCTTAAAGATTAAATCCTTTTGGTAGGACAAGGCTCATGTGAGTTTTTATTGCCCTATAGAGCAAGGCTTCCTAAAGTTTTTCTGCTCATGACTCCCTTTTGTGTATTTGGTGGCCTACACCTTTAATCCTAGTACTCAGGAGACAGAGGCCAGTGGATCCCTGTGAGTTCAAGGTCAGCCTGATCTACATAGTAGGTTCTAGAACAGACAGGGCTTCGTAAAGATGCCTCAAAAAGGAGAAAAAAAAAATCAGCTGTGTGTATGTGTGTATGTGTGTGTGTATGTGTGCATATATGTTCATTTGTGCATGCTTATGTGTGTGGTTGTAGGTCAGATGGTGTGTACTTGGAGGCAGAAGACAGTGGTTGGTTCTTGCTCTCCACCTGGCTGAGGCAGGCTCTCCACCTGGCTGAGGCAGGCTCTCCTGTTGTACCCTGCTGTTTACAGCAAGCTAACTTGCAGAGGCTCTCCTGGCTGCCTCTCCTGCCCTGCAGGACTGCTGGGGTTACAGACTCATGGACCTGCGGGGTGCAAGAATAGGGATTTTCACCCCACAGTGATATTCCAATGTTTTATTAATGCCAAGAGATATATTTTGACCCCCCCTTTAAAAAAAATAAGAAAAAGAAAGGTTGTTGCTGGGCCAGTGAAATGGCTTAGTGGGCTAAGATACTTGCTGTGAGCCTGACACCTCTCTCCCAATCCTGTTACCGACAGGTTGTCCTCTGATCCCTCATAAAAATATAATGAATATGTTAAGTAGTTATATTAAAATTAAAAGGGCTCTTATAATCTAAGTATAATTTACCAGAATGTGCTCTAGAGTTTGGGGAGAGGGGTTCATTCTCGTCAACCTTTTGGATTTTTTTTTTCCAGCATGATAAAAATTTAAAAACTCGTTTGAGAACCATACATGATTATAATGCATTTTAATCAGGTCTACTCCCTTTCAGACTCCCCTTTAATTCCTTCCTTCTCCCCTCCCCCACACTTCCCCTCCCCACACTTTCCCCTCACAACTTCATGTGCTCTGGTTTTAAACCCATGCACTGAGCAGTGCTTCCTGTATATGCATAGGCGTGGGCCCATCTGTTGGAGCACAGCCCTGAAGACGGTGACTCTCCGCCCCCAGCAGCCGGCTTTTGTTAATGAGGGCCACTTTAATTAGCCTAGTCCTCATGTGCTTCAGAAGTTTGTGCTTTCCTAAGTACAATCTCTCTCTCCTTTTTTTGCCCCCCTGAGACAGGTTTCTCTGTGTAATGGAGCCTTGGCTGTCCTGGAACTAATTTTCTTTCTGGTTTTTTTCTAAAACAAAGTTTTTTCTGTATAGCCTTGGCTGTCCTAGACTTGCTCTGTAGACCAGGCTGGCCTCAAACTCACAGAGATCCACCTGCCTCTGCCTCCCTAAGTGTTAGGATTAAAGTCCTGTGCCACCATGCTTGGCTTTATAATTACAATCTTAAGACCTACTTGTAGGCCTTAAATTAAAATTTATTTATTTGTGTTTTTGGGGGGAGTGAGTAATATGGGCCTATCATAAAAATGTATTTCATTTGTTGTTTAGTTTCTTTTTATCTTTTTTTTTATTTTGTAGAAAATACTGCAGTTTCTACCTGAACGAATTTTCTTTCGATGGCATTACCAGAGTATAGGTAAGACAAAAGCAAACAATATATTAGTGATCTGGATTTCTACCAGTTGAGATTTCAGCAATGCCTTATGTAGCTAACACAGTCAAGATGACTTATAAAAAGAAAAAAAAAAGGCATGGTAATTAAAATCAAATCACCACAAGAGCGCAGAGGATAAGCAACTGTGGAGTGCTCAGCCCTAAAGGGTCACTCTATCGTGTCTCCTGCACCAAAGCCTCAGGGGAGATCGTAGAAGACTCAGGTGTGGAAGGGTTGTATGCGGCAGAGCGTGGGGAGGCTGTTGTAGCCTGAGCTCACAGTGGCTGCACTTGCTTACACAAGACCTGCGCAAGATGGAGCCTGTTAACATCCTAGGATGGATGCAGGAAGGGTTAAACAAAGCAGAGGGCGTGAGGCTTGAAGGGAGCCATGGGGAGGGGACAACAGGAGCTGGAGCGGGGAGTGGGAAATGGAAATAATCAAAGAGATTGTATAGATGTATTAAATTCTAATGGATAAATTTAAAAGGGTAAATCTCTTTCTTACTCTAAATGTGCCCTTGGAGTTGGAGGCCATGGGCTCCCTGTGAGCGTGTTAAAGATGCACAGCGTCAGGCCGCAGGCTGACCTCCTGAGCGTCGTGGTCTCTCAACAAGGCACACAGAAGTATTCCTGTGGGCATCAGGTTGAGAAGCACTGGTCTAGAGTATTTTCTTAAATAATTGTACATATTCTTTACACAGAAACTTGTTCTTCAAGCCTGAATTATTGATTCAAAATTCCCTTGTTTGAATACTTTAAGATGTGGCAGCCAGAGGGAACTTAAAGTAAAGCAAACGGCTGTTGTTTTGATCTGGTAGCAGTCTGGGCTGTTTTGGTGGAGGTGCTGTGTTTCCAGCCTCAGGTGGGAAAGGGATGTGCACTTTTCTCCAGCTGGCCGGTCCAGATGAGAACAGAGGAACCCACCCATGGGATCCTAGGTTCCCTTTTGCTCAGGAACCTTAGAGTGCTCAGGTTGAGGCCATGTGTTAGGCGAGGCTGCGGTCTCACCGGGAAGATGAACATTCACCAGGTGTTACAGTTCGCTCTTTTAAAATGAGATTTCAGAAGCATGGAGGCAGAGGCAGGCGGATCTCTGTGAGTTCGAGGCCAGCCTGGTCTACAAAGTCCAGGATAGGCAAGGCTACACAGAGATAAACCTTGTCTCAAAACAAAATAAAACAACAACAAAAAGCAAAATGAGATTTCTGGTACCAGATGGCAGTGAAACTCTGGTGTTTCAAAAGCCTGTGATGGTACCCCAGTGTTACAGCTCTTTGGACTGGTTAATCTACAGTATTGACGGCAGGGGTGTGGGTGAAAGCCCAAAACCGACCGATATACATACCACACAGCAGCAACAGGGTGGGCTTCAGCAGCTTCCTGACCGTGTTGTGCCTGTGCACCTCGGGATCTCATGGCTGCCAGCAGCGTGTTTGACGGGCAGCCAAGCTTCAGACACTCCAGAAGTTGTGGAGGCCTTCAAGGAGGAGGAGAAACCCTCCTTGAGCCTCAGCCAGTCATGGTGAAGGAGTAGAGTGATTTGTGAATCAGGGAGCAGTAGGAGGGAATTTGCGGGTGAGTATGTTTGATTAGCTAGGGGTGCCAGAGACACTTGATTCACATGTAACAACACAGCCCTATCATAAGAGGGGGAAAGCAGTATTTAATTATCCTGTGGGTGGAGGAGGAATTCCAGGTACAGTTAAAGGTCCGAGTTTGAAAGTCAAGACATCTCATTAGCATAGGGTGGGAGTCTCCAGGAATCCCTAGGAGCTTGCTGAACTGTTCTCATCAGGAAAGGTCTGGCCTTGTCATTTCCCTGAGGGCTATGTGATGCTCCTTAGAGGTTCTGGGGTTCCCCAGATTAGGCAGAGAGGGAACCCCACTGAGAAAGGGTGTCCATCGTCTTACACAGAATTCAGAGGCTATCTGAGATGCCGGACTCACACAGCGTTAGTGCCGTCCCTTCTGCCCAGCTCTTTACTTCTGACAGCATAGTTACAATTTAAAATGCCCAGCCTAACTGGAACATTCTAGGCTATCCATTATGAATCCTGCACGTGTTTTAAAGAGTTCCTGCTTCGGTCCTTTTACCTGTAAGAATCTGCCACATGATACAGTGTTTCATCCATATTGGATGTCTGCGTTGGAGGAATGAATGAACCTTGGAGTAGAATTTTACTTTATTTGATAAGTCATGCAGTACAATATTTATTGAGGGAGAGACAATCCTTTGGGGTCAGCAATGAAGAGCATGTCGCCATTCTTGCTTTGGATGGGCCTCTTGTCCCTTAGGTAGATAGATGAGAAAAGTAATTGCAGTGTGATTGTTGCTGTGAGGGGAATATAGTGGGAAGAGAGCCGGAAGGTCCAGGAGTTCCTCCCAGGAGAGTCGAGAGACCCTTCAAGAGAGGACCCTTCTACCCGATCCTTGATAGGTGGACAGCGCTTCCTGGTTGGGAGAGCAACATGTACAAAGTCCAGAACCTAAAAAGATGGAGATCAGTAGATACTCCAAAATTCAGAGCTCCAAATTTAATTTAGGATTATTTCTGTGAAAACAGGTAAACTCTTAGAGAAACTGAATTCTAGCGTTGTGTTACAAATTTAAATTTAAAGAAGATAAAGTATGTATATTGTGTACACCCGTGGAGCTTGTGACTGTATCATTATATTGAGAGAGTGTCTTAATCTTTAAATCTTTCAAATAAGCATCTGAGCAAGTTTGCTCTAGCATGTCTGCTTAACTGAAGCCTTGCAATTACATATGTAAAGTCAGGTAAATTTCTTAAAAATGCCAAATACAAGCTAAAGAGGCGCCCTGGGGATCTGAGCTCCATTGTGCGGGATGAGAAGTGAGAGCCTGGGTCTTGGCTGTTCAGGAGGAGCCGTCTCTAATTTGGTTTATAACGTTAGTAGGAAGACCACATTTGTTTGCTTGCTTGTTTGTTTTCAGATAGCACTTCAGACTGTCTGAAGATTAGTGGGCTCATCTCCGTGTGAGTAAAACATGCTAGACACTCTGAAGATTAATTTGGATTGTGTTGTGAAACTTTACAAATCCTCTAGGCACTAAGTAGTATTCTTTAATTTTGTCCAATGTCAGGAAATGAGTTAAAATTTCTGACACAATTTGTTGTTTACCCAGTTTGGTAACATCAAATCAAGGATGAGCAGAGGCCTCGGACTTTCTGAGCTGGGAGCGCAAAGGCCTCAGCTTCTGAGCCATGGAGTCACTGCGCTCTTACTTGTGGGACATGCAGTGCTGTCTGTGGTGGAGTAGTAGGGCTGTTGATGTGCAATCATTTGCCTATAAAGTCATTCTTACTTATCACTGATGCTTATATGCCTAATGCTCAAGGCAAGTAGAGGTTTTAAAGATATTTTTACAGGATTAATCAAATCTAGTATTCACTCACTGGCATGTGTTAGAGGCCTACATCTTTAGGCTACATATACTTTAGATTCAGACTTGTTTTGAATTGTAAAGATTTATTTTATTTTTAGGCGTGCACACACATGAATGACGGAAGAAGGAGTCAGATCTCCTGAAACTAGAGTTATAGGTTGTTATGATCTGGCCGATTCTCTCTCTCTCTTTTTCTTTCTTTCTTTCCTTCTCTCTTTCTTTTTTGGTTTTTCGAGACAAGGTTTCTCTGTGGAGCTTTGGCTGTCCTAGACTCCCTTTGTAGACCAGGCTGGACTTGAACTCACAGAGATCCACCTGCCTCTGCCTCCGAGTGCTGGGATTAAAGGCATGTGCCACCACGCCTGGCAATCAGACCGATTTTCATAAGAGCAGTAAGCACTCTTAACTGCTAAGGCCTCTCTCTAGCCCTTTATTTTGAAGTTTAGATTGTCACTGTGTGTATTGATGTACAGTTACAAATAACTGAGGACATCTGCAGGACTTAATGTCTTTGTAACACTCCTACAGGGCTAGGCAACGGCCAAACAAAGTAAGCTATTGGTTTTGGGATTTAAACCTGAATGTTTAGTGACTATGGAGTAACCAAGCTCCAAGCAGCCCCGGTCCGATGTGGCCCACTTCACAGCCTTTTGGATCTTAGGATTGTTGGTAAGAGGTTGTTAATTTGTCATCATACATATTTATGTTGTATGTCTTTTGCCTCTGGCATCCTTTCTAGTTAACTTGAATTTGTTAAACAGTTATTTGTCACTTGAGGTCTTGACTGAGTTAACAGTAGAAACTGAAACTGTAAGTGAGCCCCAGGTGCCTGAGGAGTGTGGTACATCATGACCAGCACAGCCTCATGACTTGAGTGCTGTGTCTCCCAGGTGCCCTTGCGTTCTTGACAGTCAGTGCCTGGCATCCTTGCCAACGGAAGACTGTGCTGTACAGATACTGGTCTAGAACTTGATGTTGTAACAGTGCAGCATATGGTCTCCTGTTACAACTGACATTCACTACACAAAAACCCTGAAATAAAGCAACTCCACTCTCAGCTCTTCAGTCTACCCTGGTGGCCACAGTTTATCAGCAGCTGCCGCCATGTGATGTCTACTTCTTGTCCTGTCATTTTGCTTGTCAGTAGCAACCAGAGGCATTCTGTTTTTCTTAAAACAATTTTTAAAGGGAAGCAATAGTTTGCACTTCGTCCTTGTTTTAGGCTTTATTTTTTGGTTTTCAAGACAGGGATTTTCTGTGTAGCCTTGGCTGTCCTGTACTTGCTTTGTAGACCAGGTTGACCTTGAACTCACAGAGATCTGCCTGCCTCTGCCTCCCCAAGTGCTGGGATTACAGATGTGTGCCACCTTGTCCAGCTTAGGTTTTACTTTTAATTTATTTTTTATCAGAGGGGCAGTGCAACAGATCAGATGGTAAAGATGTTTGCCACCAAGCCAGATGACCTGAGTTCAACCCCTGAGACTTACAGAGAGAAAACTGACAAGTTGATCTCTGACTTACAACACACACATACGCATGCGCGCACACGCACAATTTAAAACTAGCTTTTTGCTGTAAACCAGTGAAGTGGGAAACATATTTCAGCTCTGTTTTCAGTATGAAGTCAACATGGGTTCATTCTCCAGGTTTATAGAGGGGCTCTGCTAACTGATGGTAACCTTGACTGACTGTTGGGAAAGTTCCACGGCTGATAAAAAATGCAGACGTGTTGAAGCTTTTCCTGTAGTCAGGTTTAAGCTTGTAAATTGCAGTGGCTAAAGCAGCTGTTTGACAGTAAATGAAAGCTGTCAGAGAATGGTGTGAAAAAAGGTGATGGCAGCAGAACAGGGATGTTTGAAGTGAAAGCAGGCTGTACAACTTCCTTGTGTGCCCATATGACATCAACACAGGACTTAGGTTCCATGAGTGCCTTCTTTGAAATAGGTTTCCGTTCATGAGCATCCACAGAGAGGTTTCTGCCTGGTTTACAGTGCAGTGATGGCTGTTTGTTTAATGGCTGAAAAGCTGTACTTAAGGTGTTTTAGAGCAAGTGTTAAACATAAGCAATCTTTCATCTTGCAGGGATAAGACTCAGTGAAAAATGCAGGGCTGTGCAGTATTTGGTTGTTTTTTATATATGTCATTACTAAGTCTAACTTATCCGACCTGTTTCTCTCCTATAGTGTAAAAACCAAGTGCATAAGTAAACTGAAAAATTATTTTTGACTTTTCAGCACTGCTGCTGGGTTTATGCATGGGCCTACCAGTGCGTTCCACACTGTTGCTGGGTATATGCGTGGGCCTACCAGTGTGTTCCACACTGTCGCTGGGTGTATGCGTGGGCTTACCAGTGTGTTCCACACTGTGGGGCGTGTGAACATAACAAGCAGTTCCTGAGTTCTTGCCCCTCGGGTCCTGCCTCTGAGGAGCTTGAGTGGAGGACCTTTCCTGTTTCCCGTGCAGTTGCTGTCCCTCCCATTTCCCTCTCCCCTCAAGGCTGGGCCTCCGGTACACCTGACACTAGGACTCTCTCATAAGTGCCTCGTGGTCTGGATGAGCTAACCAGGGCCTTACTTGTCTCAGTTCATGAAGGAATGGCTGGGTCATGCGCTGGGAGCGGGGCCAATTCTCCTGGCTCAGCAGCAACCCCACGGGTGGCCTTTTCTCTCACCTCCTTGTCATCTGAACCTTGCTTTTCTTGGGGACTCCTCTGCATCCTCAGGAACACGGAGACGAGGTCATGGCCTTTCTTTCTTTAGTTCTAATTCTAGACGTGATTCAGGACCCCTCTCTTTGGACTGTGCCAGCTTGCTGCCATGTTGTCTCATCTGCTTTTTTTCATGGCGTGTTCTCCCTGGGCCCTTCTTCTCCATCTGTGAGCGGCTTCCTGCCCTTTGTTAGCATATGGGTATCTGTACGAAATACCTCCTTGTAAGTTGTTTGTCAGAGGCCGCAGAAGCTCCCTGCCCTTACAGATGCAACCACCAGTGCAAGCCACAGCTCCTGGAAGGACCTATGCAGTGTCCTGGAAGAAAAAAAAAAATCAACCATCTTAGCCAGTTGCGAGCCTTACTCACTGTCGTGCTCACCTGTCAGACAAGCTGTGCCCGCTCTAGTTCATAGCCCCAGGACACTCACAGAGGTCAGGCCTGACAGTGCATGAGTGTGTTACCTCACACCCTCTGGAGGTGGGTGACACTGTGAAAACTACACAACCAGGAGGCCATTCCCAGCTCAGTTCCAGCACGGTTTCCTCTTTCTCTTACACCTGAGGTGTGTGATTTCTTCACTAAGAGGGTCTTATCATCTCGTTCTGGTGGACAACCAAGAAGAAGGGAAAACGGTGTTGTTTGGGGCCGTCCGGGGCCTCTCGTTTCATGAGACTTTTGTCTTTTTGGGCCTGGGTGATTCACTCAGTCTAATTTTTTCCCCCAGTTCTACTCATTTACCTGCAAATTTATTTTTCTTTAAACTGAACAAGATTCCAATGTATATATGTGCCAGATTTTTATTATTCATTCATCACTTGATGGACAGCTAGGCTGATAGGCTGATTCCATGTCCTACCTCCTGTAAATGGAGCAGCAATGAAACAGGTGCACAGTGTCTCTGTAGTAGGAGTATCAATCACTTGAACTCTTTTAATTAATTAATTAACTAATTAATTAATTAATTTATGTATATAAGTGCTCTGCCTGCATGTACACCTGCATTCCAGAAGAGGGCATAACATCACACTATAGATGATTGTGAGCCACCTTGTGGATGCTGGGAATCGAACTCAGGACCTCCGGGAGAATAACCAGTGCTCTTAATGGATGAGCCATCTCTCCAACCTCATTTGCACTCTTTAAAAATAATTTAAAGGGTCTCATAATCAAAAGTACTGCTATCTTTAAAAAAATCTTTTTTCAGCTGGCAATGGTGGCACAGACCTTTAATCCTAGCACTTGGGAGGAAAAGACAGGTAGATCTTTGAGCTTGAAGCCAGTCTGATCTGCTGAGTGAGTTCTAGGACAGCCAGGGCTGCACAGAGAAACCCTGTCTCAAAAAGCAAAAACAAAACAAAGGGAGAAAAAACCCAAACAACTTTTCTCCTGTGATGATGTGTGCCTTTGAAGGTCAGTCTTATATATTTTTAAAAAGGCATGCTTTTTTTCTTTCTGAAGCTGATCTTTAAACATATATTTTATGTTAAGAACACTTGCTGCTCTTACGGAGGACCCAGGTTTGGTTTCAAGCACCCACATAGTGGGTGGCTTACAATTGGCTGTAAGTCCAGTTGCAGGGATCCGTCTAGTGCCCTCTTCTGGCTCTCAGGGTAACTCCACCATCAGTGTAGACACATGAACATGCATGCACACATACATCACATATACACACAGAAATAAAAAGTAGAATAAAATAAATATAGAGTAAATATTACCTTATGTGCTTTAAATATTTACTTGCATACTCTTTCTAATCAATTGTTTTAAACTTCCAGGCTCAACTTTAAAGAAGCTTCTACACACTGGAAATTCTATTAAGGTAATCCTTTTTGACAAAAGTATAATAGAATAGTTCTTTAAATTCTTTTTAGATTTATTTATTTTATTGTATATGTATGAGTGTTTCGCTTGCACATATGTATGTGCATCACATGTGTGCATTGTATCGTCTGGAACTTGAGTTATGGTGGTTGTGACTAAAGGCCATGGGAACTCATCCAACTTGTTTCACTGGCATCTGAAAACCCTTTTTTTATTCCCATTTACTTATGTATCTTCTTTTATTGACATTGCTATAATCATTTAGGAATACTGAAAAGAAGCGATGCGTGTTTTTGAATTCTAAAAATAGGGTAGAGATAGAAGTGAGTGTAGAGTTCAGACGGGACATTTTCTATTGGGTGCTGCTCACCATTCAGGTCATGGTGAAGGTGTGGGAAGGAGCCCAGTGTAGACATGAGGCAAGGAAGCTGCAAAGCACGCACGGCTCTCAGCCACGTCTGCAGAGACTTAGTGCCAAAGAACATTATGCTAACATGACTGAAGCTCTGCTCTGTTCTCTCCCAGTGTGAGTGTGGAAGGGCAGCGTCTCTGCCATTGCTCCCAGAGGCAGCTGGGCATTGATGATGGCGAGATTTGCCTTACAGAATGATGTGCTGTTGATAGTTGGGTGGGAGACTTCCACTGCGTGAGGAGCCTTGTGCGTATTAACTCACTAATCCTGCCGTTTCACAGACGGGCGACTAAGACTTGGAGAAGTCAGATGACTCTCCATGCATCACAGCTAGAAAGCAGTAGAGGGTGAATTTGAACCCAGGTCCCTGCTCCAGTGCCCAAGCTCTCAGCCTTTGTGCTGCATCCTTGCTCGTCACTAAGGGAAGAGCCTGTGCACTTTAATGATACTTTTATCTCTCTCCTTCCCTCCCTTCCTTTCCCTTCTTTTTATTTCCTTCTGGTTTTTGGAAGTGGCCAGAATCTTGCTTTTTTTTTTTTTTTTAAACAGAGACAAAAATTTTTTGCAGGTATTTTTTCTTTATTAATTCATTAATATTACATCTCAATTGTTATCCCATCCCATGTATCCTCCCATTCCCCCCCCCCACTTTCACCCTATTCCCCTCCCCTATGACTGTGACTGAGGGAGACCTCCTCCCCCTGTATGATCATAGGGTATAAAGTCTCTTCTTGGTAGCCTGCTATCCTTCCTCTGAGTGCCACCGGGCCTCCCCATCAAGGGGACGTGGTCAAATATGGGGCACCAGAGTTCATGTGAAAGTCAGTCTCCACAGGATAATGTCCTGTCCATTGGCTAGATCTGGGTAGGGGTTCAATGTTATACCCATCAGAATGGCTAAGATAAAAAATTCAAGCGACACCACATGCTGGCAAGGATGTGGAGAGAGAGGAACACTCCTTCATTGCTGGTGGGAATGCAAAGTAGTACAACCACTTTGGAAATCTATCTGGCACTATCACAGAAAACTGGGAATAAGGTTTCCTCAAGATGCAGCTATTCCACTCCTTGGAATATACCCAGAAGATGCTCCACCACACAACAAGAACACTTGCTCAACCATGTTCATAGCAGCCTTTTTCATAATAGCCAGAACATGGAAACAGCCTAAGTGTCCATCAGTAGAAGAATGGATAAAGAAAATGTGGTACATATACACTATGGAATACTACTCAGCTATTAAAAACAAGGAATTCCCGAAATTTCTGGACAAATGGATTGAACTAGAAAGGATCATAATGAGTGAGTTCACCCAGAAGCAGAAAGACTCAAATGGTATATACTCACTTATACCTGGACATTAGCCCAAGGGGCATGTCCCATGAAAGTCTTCACTTACCAGGAAAGTGGAACAGAGGGGAGGACCTCCTATTGGGACTCTAAGTGAGAGAAACGTGGGAGAATGGGGAAATAGAAGGATCCAGAGGGTCCTAGAAATCTACAAGAAGAACATTATGATGGGCAGATCTGGGCCCAGGGGTTCTGCTCAAACTATGGCACCAACCAAGGACAATACAAGTAGTAAACATCTTCCTTTGAAGCTCAGGCTGGCCCGAAACTTGAGCTTTCCTTTCTCAGATTTCCAAGTGTTGGGATTATACATGTTATACCACCGTTACGCCCCCTCCCCCCTCCTCTGCCTCTCCCCATGCTTTCTTTTTTCTTAAGACTGGTGCTATACTGCAAAGCATTTTCTACACATATGTGTTAAATGTTTGACTTCCGTTGCCTTTAATTTTGTTTTTAGATAAGATGTGAAGGGATCAGGCTGTTTCTTTTGTGGCTTCAAGCACTTCAGACAAACTGTGCAGAAGAGCAGGTGCTGATTTTCGCTTGCCTGGTGCCTGGCTTCCCAGCAGTGTTGTCATCCAGGGGGCCCTGCACTCTGGAGACACTCATCAACCCTAGCCCTGGGGTAGTTGATGGTAAGCAGGCGTGACGTGCTCAAATGAGTCTTTCTATTTTAATTTTTATTTGTGTGTGTGTGTGTGTGTGTACGCACGTGCATGTGAGAGAGAGAGAGAAAGAGAAAGTGTGTGTGTGTGTGTGTGTGTGTGTAAGTGTGTGCCTCATGTGAATGGGTGCCTGAGGAAGCCAGAAGGTGGCACCAGATCCCCCAGCTGAGGTTACAGGTGACTGTGAACTATCTGGCATGGATGTTGGGAACCAAACGTAGGTCATCTGGAAGAGCAGCAAGGCGAGTGCAATTAACTCCTGAGCCATCTCTCTGGTCCCTGAAATTCCTCTTGAGCTTGAGGGGTTTTGATGTTCTTGAATAGAAATTCTAATGAAGCCTAAAGAGGAATTATTATTTGTGGTTCACAGAGGATTCCTAAAGGCATAATCAAGCCATAAGTTCAACCCACAGTACCACCAAAAAAAAAAAAACCATAAATAAATAAATAAAAAGCTTGGGGTAAGTGAATGGTGACGTAAGCCGTGATCCCAACTCTTGGAGGTGGAGGCAGGAGTGTCCAGAGTTTAAGGTCAGCCTTGATTATCTAATAAGTTTGAGGTCAGCCTGGGCTGTATGGGAGACTCTCTCTTAAAAACAAACAAGCAAACAAACAAACAAGCAAAAAAGGAGAAAAAATATTGGAGCCTATTTTCTTTTAAATTATAATAAGAAAATTTCTGAAGTGACAGAAACAGGAATGGGATCCAGGGGGTAGTTGTTAGCAAATATGTGAATTATTTAAGGGATTTTACCTCAACTGTGTGGATAACAAGTGTTTTTGTCAGCTAGTGAAATGTAACTCTGCTGTGCCACACCACAATGTGTTGTTCCCGTCACCACTGTCCCTCTACAAGGCCACTCATCTTATGTTGCCAGCTGTGTTCTACCGTGTAGCGTTTCTAGAAGGACAGTACTGGTCTTGTTGCACTGTTTGTGTCCTGTGAGTGTCAACTTACTGTGTAACACATCATTAAATTGGATTTATGCTGATTGAGAAAGATTTTGAAAGAATGGCCCAGAGGGAGAGAGGCCGTGTGGCCTGCTGCCCTGGCCCTCAGTGGACGCAACATCTGGGCTTCAGTCAGGGACGTTCAGCATCTCAGTGCATGTTGTAATAGAGACTGTCTAAAAATCCTGATTTAAAATTTAACTTTGGTGAATATGCTTTCATTATTTTCTACCTTTCAGCAAAAATATACCCAGAAGAAATTACCCCGCTCCTGCCAGCCGTATCAGGGGAGAAGACCGCTGAGGACCAGACCTGCTTTTTTCTTCAAATACTCTTGAAATATATGGTTATTCAGGTCAGAGGCAAATCGTGGCTGTTTCCCCCACGGGCTTATTTTCCAGGAAGGAGAGTTAGTGTCTCTTTTCTTTCTGTGTCTGTATTGCCTTCCTGTATTCCCTTCCCCGAGACAAGTTTGTATAGTGATTCATTAAACGCAGGGGCATGGGTTGTTTCTGGGCCACTTCAGCAAGACTTGTTGTGAGCACTTTTTGTGTAAAGTGTTTAAGATATTTTTACTTAAGATGTGCATGCAACGTGCGTGCGTACACAGACACAGACGCGCGCGCGCGCGCACACACACACATACCCTTTGGTGATTTCATACACAAAATGCAGCGTATTTAGATCGTTTTCACTTCTCTCTCTGACTGTCCCCCCCACCTTTTTTTTTTTTTAGTCAGAGCCTCACTGTGCAGCTCTGGCTGGCCTGGCACTCTGCCTGCCTCTGCATCCTGAGTATGACCCCCCCGCCCCCCAGCTCCTCCTCTTTAAGATAACCCACCAAGCACAGGTAGAGCTGCCCAGATGGGCATGGGTGTAGGGCCGCCTACTGGACTGTGACTAGCCTACCATGGGCCACACTGCTGAAGAAAACTGATGTCTTTCACCCAGCAGCTGACACCTGCCAAAAGCTCCTCCTCTGTCCATTTCAGAGGGTTGACTTGCTTGGCCTTATGTAGGCAGCCACAGCTGCTGTGACAGCCCTGCCATGTCTAGGAGACAGCTGTTTTGCCATTGTCCTTCCTGACCTTTAGAACTTTCTACCCCATCCTCTGAGCTGTTCCCCGAGCTACGGGGAGAGGGCTAATACAGGTGTGCTTTTGGGCACTGATCATTCTGCAGTCACTTAGTTTCTGCACTTTGACCAGTTGTGAGTCTGTACTAACCTCCGTGCACCGCGTGAAGAAGCTTCTGTGATGAGGGGTATGAGTGTGCTGCTCTATGGGAATAAGCAAGAATATTGAGAAGGCAGTTTGATAGTGTGTCCTTCAGCAAAATCAGGAGGATGTGCCCTGGGGCCTCTGGCACGCAGTCACAGGTTCTTGGCCAGGTTACAATACCAGGAATTCTTACCCTCTTTTGAGCTTTGTTGAGATACAGTTTCATTGCATTATTACCAATATTATCATTTAAAGATTTACAAATGGAAATTTTAATCTAATATCATTCCATGTTTGTATATGTTAATTTAAACTGTAAATGTACAAATGTTCTTTCCCACATATTATCTAAAGGCTGCGAGCTTGGAGTGGAAGAATAAGGAGAATCAAGATACTGGTTTCAAATTTCTTTTTACATTGTTTCGAAAGTATTATCTTCCTCATTTGTTTCCATCATTTACTAAGTTAACTAATGTCTACAAACCTGTACTTGGTAAGTACTCTTTGATTCCTGTATGGTTGTCATCCACAGGGAAGCTGTACCGTAGCCTTCATAGTAATCCCTGTGACTGTTTTAAAGCAAAATAGTTACTTTATGTTCATAATGAATGGTAATGCTATTGTGAGAAGTTAAAGTTACCTAATGATTCAATTATGAATTATGTGAACTCACTAAGAGGTTTTACATCATGGAAATAAAGAGAACCACAGTTTCTAAAAACATAATTTAAAATGTATCATGCTATTTTTGTATGTTTGCCACCATTTAATGCCATGCTTTGCATTTCTCAGTCTTCTCTGATGGATGATGAGTTACAGTGATGCCACACCTGGCACAATGGCTCGGCAGGCCAGCCCAGCACGCACCGC
The DNA here is from genome assembly GCF_964271855.1 of Acomys minous. Classification (NCBI taxonomy): domain Eukaryota; kingdom Metazoa; phylum Chordata; class Mammalia; order Rodentia; family Muridae; genus Acomys; species Acomys minous. Next base: position 3,411,059 of record NC_140485.1, read on the forward strand.
TGCCAGGAGGATGCCCTTTCTGTTGGGGCTTTTATCTCCCAGGGTGCTGGCTCATGGAGGGAGAGGTTATATAGGAGGCCCCAGAACGAGGGAAGCAGAGAGGCGCAGTTACCTCAGCTCCTAAAGTTCCCTTTATCATAAATTAGGATTCCTAGGATGGAATCATCCTTTAAAGTGGTGAAAGTGGTTATAAATCTTCTCTCTATAAAAACAGATGAAATTAGTTAGATGGATAATCCAGAATAACTTTGGAGGAGAAAAGATCACAAGGCGCTGTACTCTACCTGCAGGACACGCCCAACTCACTTAGCTGTCTTTGCCACACACACACACTCACACACACACACTCACACACACAGACATACACACTCACACACACACACAGACATACACACTCACACACACAGACATACACACACACACTCACACACACTCACAGACATACACACACACACTCACACACACTCATACACACAGACACACACTCACACACACACTCACACACACACACTCACAGACATACACACTCACAGACAAGCAGACACAAGGAAATGGATATAGACGCATGAGAAGGGAGAATAGCTGAAGCCTGGTGCATTAAAAAAAAAGAAATAACTGATTTTTTTCCCCAAAAAACTTGTTTCCGACTTTGTACTGTATGTGTTCACTGTTAAAACACTATACATTGATGTTGTTGTTAAGTTGAAAGTTGTGTATTGAAACTGGTCATGGTGGCCCTTAACTGCAATTCTAGGGCATGGAAACTTGAGGCAGGAGAATTGTGAATTAGAAGCTGCTTTGGATACATGTAGAGGTTCTGTAATAAAAAAGAAATTAACAGTTGAGTGGCGGTAGCACACGCCTTTAATCCCAGCACTCGGGAGGCAGAGGCAGGCAGATTGCTGTGAGTTCGAGGCCAGCCTGGTCTACAAAGTGAGTCCAGGACAGCCCAGGCTACACAGAGAGACCCTGTCTTGAAAACAAACAAACAAACAAACAAACAAAAAAAACAAACAAAAAAAGGAAGAAAGAAAGAAAGAACAACAAAATATTATTTATTGTCAATGCTTGTTTGCTTTGTTTTGTTTTTTCCCTCACCAAGATAGTCTAGGAATATAGGAAGTAGTTAAAGTACAGCCTAGGACTTAGAGCAAATCTCAAATCCGGCCATACAGTATTTATATTTGATGAAACTTAATAAGGACTGACTGACTCTTGGTTCTTTTGAAAATGTAGTGCCTGATATTTCAAAGAGATACCTGAGTTTCTGAGTTCATTTAGATGACAAGTCTCGACCTCCCGAGTGTAGAGGGTACAGTCTGCACCGCTTTAGATTATTTTTACTTTTTTGGTAAAGTTCATGTATGTTTTACATTTTTCTAGTCATAAAATAACTTTAAATTAGGTATACTAGAAATGAAGATATATTCACTATTAGTTTAAACTAATCTTCAGAATTGTTAACAAGACCAATTAGTGTGGCTATATACTATTGTGATATATAGGTTAGAATAGCCACTCCTTTTGTTTATATTGTAAGGCAAAATCAGAATCAAGCCTGCTAGAATATGCTATTATTAAACATTTATAGGCTGTCACTTTTAGTTGCTATTCGAACAACCAAATATATGTTTATTATTTGGAACTGTTCATAGGGATTATAATGTTAATTGTGTATTCTATTTCTTTCTATCAGAAATCCCCCATTTGAGACCAAAGCCAGTATATGTTACTGTAACTCGAGATAATGAAACAATTTACAGTACAAAAATTCCATACATGGCAGCTCGTGTTGTTTTCATTAAATGGATTGTAACTTTCTTTTTGGAAAAGAAGTATCTAACTGCAACACAAAACACTAAAAATGGAGTTGATGTATTGCCTAAAATCATCCAGGTATGCCGGCCGTCATTTCAAACCCTCCTATTCTTGTATAATAAACACTAGCACATTAGCAAAGTAACTGGTTGTTAGATCCGAGGTTCTTGTAGGGTTTGGTTTCCTGGCTCACCTGTCTGCAGGCCTGAGGTTTCAGAGGAAGCTGTGGTCAGAAGCCCTTGCTGTGCAGGATGGAATTGTCACAGGAAGGCAGTCTCTGGAGCAAGAAAAACTCTGAGAATATAGCTCTTGTGGGTGCTCTGCCTCCCTTCTCTCTCCTTTGTTTAAGTGATGTCTTCTGAGCACAGTCACAGGGTCTTTGTCCTTCGTTTACCAGTCACCCAAGCTGGAAGGCCCTCGTGTTACGTAGATGTGGCTTGTGAGGGCTCATGCAGTCATGCACTTTCTGGCATCTCAGGAGAGGGCTTAGATCTGCGCTCAGGATCCGGGCGGTTGCTGCTTTATGATGCTGTTCCTAGAGAGAAGTCCGCCTTTGTCTGAGGCGTTCAGAAAAGACTTGCTAGGCAGGAGGTCTTTCAGTGTGTGTACTTGGTAGAGCACTGCTGTTTTCAGAGCTTAGAGATCAGTCCCGTTGCTGAGGGGTCATGGCTTCATGGGGGTTGATTATTGTTGTTTCTTGTCCCCAAGAACAGGGCCAGCACGTGTAGTGCACTTATTGAAGGTTTGCTGATGTCAAGGAGGTTCCAGAAATAGGACGTTGCTCCAAGCTAGGGAAGCACATAAGCTGGGGGAGGCAGGTCGGAGCTGCTGCACTTCAAGTCATTAGTGCTGCGGGGAGGGGGGAGCACCGAGTGGGTCAGAGGCCACCAGCACACTGGAGAGTACTTACTGGAGACCCAGAGAGCAAACGTGTTTTCAAAAGAATCTCTGGGGTAGAAATAAAATAAAAACAACAAAGGGCTTGCTGAAAGATAGCTCAAAACAAAACAGACCCTTCATTGTATACTTTGAAAGCTACAAGATGAAATAAAAATGGTAACAATTGTAATTGTCTCCTCAAAGTTTTTGGTTTTTGTTTATTTTTTTGTTTGTTTTTGAGACAGAGTTTCTCTGTATAGCCTTGGCTGTCCTGGACTCAATTTGTAGACCAGGTTGGCCTCGAACTCATAGAGATCCGCCTGCCTCTGCCTCCCTGAGTGCTGGGATGCTAGGAGTATAGGTGTGTACTACCACGTCCACCTCCTCAAAGGTTTTATTTCAAATTTGAAATATGATAATCTTTCATACACCTAAAATGAGTGAGCAGGGGGTGGTATGCACACCTTTAATCCTGGTCCTCCAGGGTGGAGATCAGTGATGAGCTTGAGGCCAGCCTGCTCTACAGAGTGAGCTCCAGGACAGCTAGGCTACACAGAGAGACCCTGTGTAGGGTCTCTAAACCAACACAACCACCAAACAAAACAACAAAAAAGGTTACTGTCCTCATCAAGGTGATTAAAACTCTTTTCAAATAATACACTAGTTTTATAAAAACACGTTAAAATATTTTAAAGTTTTGTTTCACAATAGAATTCACATTTTTGCTATAAATACTTTTGCTATACATGAAGTGATTTTGGTTTTCTGTCCTCTAAGTGCAGTCATACCCTTTTCTTGGTCTAGAACTAGTACTTTTGACAGGAGAGAAAACAGTTAACAGTGCGCCTTCTAGACCCAGCTGCCCTAGCACTAGGTAGACTCAGGCCTAACAGCTTTTCTTGTTCAGTCCCGTGTTAGCCCGCTCTTTGTTACTGTGGCAAGAGTACCTGAAATAGTCAACTTAAAACACTTATTTTCGGCTCATGCTTTTAGAAGTTCTACTCTATGGCCACTTAGTCTTGTTGATTTGGTTTGTCCATCAGGGATAGAAAAAAGTTGAGACAGCCAGGCATCTCAGCATATTTATTTGTATAGCTCTTTAGTTACATTAACAACATTTCACTGTTGCTAATTCCATGGCAGTTTCCCCAAGAATCCGTAGGCTCGTGGGGTGAATGGGCAGAACAGCGACGCACACAAGCTGACGACTCTGCAGAATTTTTCACATGTGTCTGTTGGCTCCGTGTGTGGCATTCTCTGTTGTTCTTGAACTGTGCAGAGGCGGTGATAGGACGCGCTGACCATGTTGGCAGACCAAGACAGAGGAACCGAGCGCCATCCCACTCAGGCATCCCCAGCAGAAGAGCCGAGACAATCCCCTTGAGGGCTGCTTTGTGGGTAGTGGGTGTCCATATTTAGACTGACCCCAAGAATGAGCATCTCAGTATGAGCTGTGGGGTTGAGAGGGTGCCAGGGAGACAGAGAGACTGAGGCAGGGAGTGGGTGGCAGGGTGTGGTTTTCTGAGCTGTGGTCGTGCTGGCCTGGTCTTGGTAGGTATGTCTCTTTCACTGCTAAGGCTTCTTCGTGTGTCAGAGGACTAAAAGTCATCTCTGCATTGACCGTCAGGACAGACTCACGCCGACCTCAGACTAGAGTTCTAGCTTGACTCTAGTGCGTGAAAGACAGCCCTCCCTCTGCAGCCAGTCCTTTGTGATTGTCAGCAGGTGCTTTACCCACTGAGCCATCCTCTTAGGTCTGCAGCTAATGTTTAAATGACTTGATGCTACATAATTTTTCATGCTATTTTAGTTATTTCTTTGCTGTTATATTAACCACCACAAAACTTAGTGTCTTAAAGCAGAAACTTTCTGACCTTTATATTTTGATTTTATGAAGTGGGACAGGATCTGGCTTGAAAGTTCTAGTGTATTTCATGGGCCCCTGGGTGGTGACCTCAGCTGATGGATGATTGGTCTGGAGGATCGGAGATGACTCCATCCAGGTGCCTGTTACTGTTAATTGGAGAGAAGGGGCTGGCTCATGAGGAGCTCGGCTATGCAGTCTCACTAGCAATGGGTTTCTTATACGGACACTGGGGACTCCAAGAACGATGTTTTAAGAGATAGAAAATGTTAGATGTTAGCCTTTGCGTCCATGCCTGGTGCTCCTCTTTTGTTATACGCAGTTTCCCAAGTTTTCACATGTCGGTGATAGGAGAGTAAATGTGCGAGTACAGAGCCCTGGAGTGATGGTGGCACACGTTGCTTTTACACATTGACTTATTGTGTGATTTCACAAGTGCAAATTAAGCTTTTTAGCTGACTAGGTTTCACAGTCCTCTTCCCTGAAATAGCTTAGTAGTTTTCCTGTTAAAGTCACTGAGCTGCAGAAGGATTATTGCTTAATTAGAAAATTGCTAAGTAGAGGTTCAGGGGTCCATGTTTGAGGCAGTTGCTGATGTTCAACTTTCTATACCCCATGCAGTTGGGGTACTACCCTGTTGGTGGTAGTTTAAGTACTCGGAAACAAGGCAGGACCTGGGTTGAGGGTGTGGATCCGTGGCAGGGCACATGCTCTTACATGTGGGTTGTGGGTTCCTTGTGGATCCGTGGCAGGGCACATGCTCTTACATGTGGGTTGTGGGTTCCTTGTGGATCCATGGCAGGGCACATGCTCTTATATGTGGCATTGTGGGTCCCTTTCCTAGTACTGCAACACTAGAAAAACCCAAAAGCAACGAGCAAGACAAGACTCACGCTTTGCTGGGTGCTGGTGAGTGAGGGTTCGCCTGGCTGAGATGTGTGATGACATTTTCCAGACTGTTGGTGCTGGTGCAATACAAGAAAAGGCGCCGGAGCTGGATGGCGCTGGGCCCACAGAGCAGGACAAAAGCCATTCCAACAGTAGCACCTTGTCTGACCGAAGACTCAGCACCTGCAGCCTCTGCAGTGTGGAAGAGGAGCATCGGACGGTGTATGAGATGGTGCAGCGCATCCTCCTGTCGACTCGGGGCTATGTGAATTTTGTGAATGAAGTATTTCGACAGGTCAGTGTGGATGACACATTCATGAAGTTGAAGTCATCTTTGTTCTTGTCAGTCAGCTTCCCATCGGTCTCACACATGCCTGGGAGTATCAGCCTCTTTACCTCATGGTTGGGTGTGAGAAAGAAAGAACAAGAGGTTAGAGTCCAACAGTCTTCTTTGAGGGCACACTCTGCCATGACCTCTAATATCCCACTAAGCCATATATCTTAAAGTTTATGTCACTTTCCAGTAGTGCCAAGCAAGGCCCAAATCACATATGGGCCTATGGGAGGATGGGAGCATTCCAGATCCAAACCGTAGCATCATTGTCTGACTTGTGACGAGGTTAGCAAGAGTAGTCATAATTTGGCTTAAACTACAGAATTAAGCAATGACCTTTCCAGTGTCACTTTTGGTTTGTCACAAGTTTTTATGACCCACAAAAAGGTTGTTGTTTTTTTAATCTATATAACAAAAAATTCAACAAATACTTTCCTGCTCCTATATCACAGTCAGCTCAGAGGTAGGTGGGTAAATCAGGTGAACTGAGTATTCCCAGGGCTTCAGTGCCCATGACCCACAGCACTTTCAGAAAGTTGTTCTCCCCCTGGAGTGCGGTGTGGCATGAATATGTGACAGAAGTGTTTGTGGCGCAGGAGTGAAGAGACAGATGGAAAGGACGTAAAGGAGAGAAATGCTCTGTGTCCAGGACCCTGGAGTACCGACCTCAGACACAGGCTGCAGGGAGAGAGAAGGGGAGCTCAGACGCCGCTGCAGGGAGAGAGGAGGGGAGCTCAGACGCCGCTGCAGGGAGAGAGGAGGGGAGCTCAGACGCCGCTGCAGGGAGAGAGGAGGGGAGCTCAGACGCCGCTGCAGGGAGAGAGGAGGGGAGCTCAGACGCCGCTGCAGGGAGAGAGGAGGGGAGCTCAGACGCCGCTGCAGGGAGAGAGGAGGGGAGCTCAGACGCCGCTGCAGGGAGAGAGGAGGGGAGCTCAGATGCAGGATGCAGGGAGACAGAAGGGGAGCTCAGATGCAGGATGCAGGGAGAGAAAAGGGGCTCAGACACCACTGCAGGGAGAGAGGAGGGGAGCTCAGACGCTGCTGCAGGGAGAGAGGAGGGGAGCTCAGACGCCGCTGCAGGGAGAGAGGAGGGGAGCTCAGACGCCGCTGCAGGGAGAGAGGAGGGGAGCTCAGACGCCGCTGCAGGGAGAGAGGAGGGGAGCTCAGACGCCGCTGCAGGGAGAGAGGAGGGGAGCTCAGACGCCGCTGCAGGGAGAGAGGAGGGGAGCTCAGACGCCGCTGCAGGGAGAGAGGAGGGGAGCTCAGACGCCGCTGCAGGGAGAGAGGAGGGGAGCTCAGACGCCTCTGCAGGGAGAGAGGAGGGGAGCTCAGACGCCGCTGCAGGGAGAGAGGAGGGGAGCTCAGACGCCGCTGCAGGGAGAGAGGAGGGGAGCTCAGACGCCTCTGCAGGGAGAGAGGAGGGGAGCTCAGACGCCTCTGCAGGGAGAGAGGAGGGGAGCTCAGACGCCACTGCAGGGAGAGAGGAGGGGAGCTCAGACGCCTCTGCAGGGAGAGAGGAAGGGAGCTCAGACACCGCTGCAGGGAGAGAGGAGGGGAGCTCAGACGCCGCTGCAGTAGTGGTGCCAGAGTTTGCGGTAGGGGCGACATTCTTGAGCGTCAGTGCTGGCTGGCATCTGTGCACAGCCAACTTTATTACATTATAAATGTATCTTCTAAGTCAGGCTCAGTGGTGTATGCCTGTGATCCCATCACTCAGGGAGGCAGAGGCAGGTGGATCTCTATGAGTTTGAGGCCAGCCTGGTCTACAAATCGAGTCCACAATAGCTAAGGCTACACAGAGAAACCCTGTCTCAAAAAAAAAAAAAAGTCTTCTGAAAGATAAATGTACCATTGAGCTGTGATTAAAGCCTGTAGTCCTAGTACTCGGGAATTAGAGGCAGGAGGATCAGGAGTTTAAAGCCTCAGCTCCCAGCTGTTTGAGATTATCTTGGGCTGTGCACGAGACCTTGTCTCAGAAAACAAACTGACTGACTGACTGACTAAATGTATCACTATCAGAAACTGATTAGGAATCATAATGTATAGGGTTGTTTAATCTTAGTTTTGTAGTTAGCAACTCTTTCACCTTGGTCCGACAGCCTGACAGTACTTGCTATGTTGGATATTGTGCCTATTTTTATTTTATTTTGTCATTGAGTGGCTTCAAGAAGGTATTCCAAAACTTACTTTCCTTCCTTCTTTCTTTCTTTGAAAATAGTGAATGTGGATATTTATTTATTTATTTAATTATTTGGCTTGTACATGTGGTCAGAGGTTGACTGGATATAATAATCTTAGGTCTTTCTTGGACTTAGAATTTTTTTAAAAGAATTATTTATTTAGTAAGTATACAGTGTTGTGCTTGTGTATATGCCTGCATGCCGAAGAAGGCCTTATATCACATTATAGATGGCTGTGAGCCACCGCATAGTTGCTGGGAATTGAACTCAGGACCTCTGGAAGAGCAGTCAGTGCTCTTCACCTCTGAGCCATCTCTCCAGCCTCTAAACCTTTTTTGACATACAAATCAGAGCCAGGAAGACTTTATAAGGATTTCTGACTTCGGTTCTAAAGTTGAATGAAGCTTTGGGGTGAGTACATTTAATATTTTGAAATAGATAAACATGTTTGCAATAAGCAAGAAACTGTAACACCTGCCAGATACATACTAGAAAAGGAGAAAACAAGTTTGAAATGAAAAATAGTAATAATAGAGATATTTATTAAAACGGAGAAGAGAACCTCAGTGTGTTGTCATAATAGCAGAATGGAGGCAGGGGGAAGATGAGACTAAATCGGCTGAAGTAGTGATCCTGCACCTAACTCAGAGTGTCAGAGATCAACCTGGGCAGGGTAAACAGGAGGGTCTAATGTGCAGGCCTAACACGCCGCTCGCTTCTCTCCCAGCTCTGTTCTGTTTCTGTCTGCTTTCTATCTAATGAGAATCCCCTGCTGTGGCTATAGATGTTCTTTTTTTTTTTTTTGAAAGTCTGAGTACTTGCAGTGTTTTTGTGTAAGTATCAGTTGCTGCATGTGCTGCATAGTTTTATGTCAACGAGACACAAACTAGAGGAGGGAGCTTCAATTGAGGGAATGCCTTATTAAGATTGGGCCTTACGCAAACCTGTAGGGAATTTGCTTAATTAGTGGTTAGTGGGGGAGAGCCCAGCCCCTTGTGGGTGGGGCCGTCCCTGGGCTGGTGGTCCTGGGTTCTGTAAGAAAGAAAGCTGAGCAAGCCATGTGGGTCAGGCTCTAGGGTCCTCCCTGTTGAAGTCCCTGTGGACAGAGATGGGGACAGAGATGGGGACAGTGATGGAGACAAAGATGGAGACAGTGATGGGGACAGAGATGGGGACAGAGATGGAGACAGTGATGGGGACAGAGATGGGGACAGAGATGGAGACAGTGATGGGGACAGAGATGGGGACAGAGATGGGGACAGTGATGGGGACAGAGATGGGGACAGTGATGGAGACAGTGATGGGGACAGAGATGGGGACAGTGATGGGGACAGAGATGGGGACAGTGATGGGGACAGTGATGGGGACAGTGATGGGGACAGAGATGGGGACAGTGATGGGGACAGTGATGGGGACAGTGATGGGGACAGAGATGGGGACAGTGATGGGGACAGTGATGGGGACAGTGATGGGGACAGAGATGGGGACAGAGATGGGGACAGAGATGGGGACAGAGATGGGGACAGTGATGGGGACAGTGATGGGGACAGAGATGGGGACAGAGATGGGGACAGAGATGGGGACAGAGATGGGGACAGTGATGAGGACAGAGATGGGGACAGAGATGGGGACAGAGATGGGGACAGAGATGGGGACAGAGATGGGGACAGTGATGGGGACAGTGATGGGGACAGAGATGGGGACAGAGATGGGGACAGAGATGGGGACAGAGATGGGGACAGTGATGGGGACAGTGATGGGGACAGAGATGGGGACAGAGATGGGGACAGAGATGGGGACAGTGATGGGGACAGAGATGGGGACAGAGATGGGGACAGTGATGGGGACAGAGATGGGGACAGAGATGGGGACAGTGATGGGGACAGAGATGGGGACAGAGATGGGGACAGAGATGGGGACAGTGATGGGGACAGTGATGGGGACAGAGATGGAGACAGTGATGGGGACAGAGATGGGGACAGTGATGGGGACAGAGATGGGGACAGAGATGGGGACAGTGATGGGGACAGAGATGGGGACAGAGATGGAGACAGTGATGGGGACAGAGATGGGGACAGAGATGGGGACAGAGATGGAGACAGTGATGGGGACAGAGATGGGGACAGAGATGGAGACAGTGATGGGGACAGAGATGGGGACAGAGATGGGGACAGAGATGGGGACGCATGAACCAAATAAGCCCTTTCCTCTCCTACTTGGTTTTGGTCATGGTGCTTATCACAGCAATAGAAAACCCTGACTAAGACACTGCAGAAAGTCAAGTTTCATTCCTACCATTCAAACCACACATTTGAGAGAGAGAGAGAGAAGGTGATAGGAAAGGCAGAGCTTTATTGACAACAAGCTGGAAAGTTGGAAGATGAAGACTCTTAGGTGTCTTTAAAAAAGAAGAAACCATCTTGTGAGGGTATCCAAGGACAAGGCTTCATAGGGATTGATTTTGGCTGGGGGGAGTGGGTGGATAGGCCTTTGAAATTGGCAGGAATAGCAGCATTTCTGAATTCCAGGCAGTTTGCTTTTCTGATGCACAGACTGTTGGGATCCATAAGTCACCAGAGGTTCTGGGTTTGTTCTGCAAATCTAAAGGAAAGTTGATGATTAAGTAGCTTTATGTCCCATGCCACTTTAAGTTCTTTCCCCAGAAATAGCTAACTCTGCATTTACAAAAGTGTAAAGAAGGCACCTTTCATCACAGGGTACCCAAAGGCAACTGCCTCTGGAGAATGTGGAAAGATAGCTAAAAGAGCAACTTTCCCTGAGCAAGATAGTAAAATGAAGCTTTTTATGGAACAAAGGATTTAACCCTCTAGGTGACTTCAGCCAGAGGTGTCCTCTGTAGCACAGCTGGTGGGAGACCTGCAGTGAGCTGCTCCGCTTGAGGCCACCAGACTTCCTGGTGTTTAAGATCAACTGGAAGCCATGAGGCTAGGCTAGTTAGTTAGATGTTCCCTTCTGTAGCATCACTATATATATTTTACTGTGCCTTCCTATGAATTGAATAGTTTATCATTAAGAAGTTTCTGGGTTTTAAAAAATTTATTTTTAAAGTTAGAATGTAATCACGTCATTTCCTCTTTCACTCTCTCCAGCCCATCTCATATTTATCTTCTTTCTAATTCCGCCATGTCCCTTCTGTCCCTCCCATCCCCTTTTCAAGTGGATCCACCCTGGGAAAGGGGGCATCTCTGCCTCCCGCAGCCATTGCTCACTTGTAGTTCTTTATCTAGGTGTGGGGCTCCGCGAGATTTCCCCCTTTCCAAGTTCCCATGCCTACTGATGTTTCTAGAAGATACAGTCTCCAAGCAGACTTCCTGGTCATCTGGCTCTTACAGTCCTTGGTGCTCCCTGAGCCTCAGGGGTGGGGCTGTGTTCAAGCTGTATCCGCTGGGTTGTGTCCCCACAGTCCATTGGTCTTCTGTGATGGCATCCATCTGATATAAAGAGACAGCAGCTTCTAGTGCTATAAATACAATGTTTTTCAAAGTCTGTTTTGTGTAGTCTTACTATGCTGTCTTCTGGTAAGAGTTTTCATGGTACATGTTTTCCTACCTTTTTACTGTTTACCTCCCACATACATAGGCTTGGAATTTCCTCTTGCAAATTGCAGATGATTTCAAAACCAAAACCAAAGCCAAACCAGTCTTTTCTTAAATACAGTGTTATAACTTCTGCCTTCTGATTGCAGCTTTATTCTGCTTCCATTTAACACAGACACTGCTTTTCTTAGCTATAAATCAGCAGTTTTACCTTACATATTCTGTTTGTACTGTGGTTTTGTCTGTTTTCTGTTTTGGTCCCTTTTTCTCCAGAACTTGTGTGTGTGTGGTAGGTGTTACACTCACCTGTAATTGTTTAATGGCTAGAGAGACTCATGTATCTCTAATTTAAAATCTATTTCAGTTTCAACCTAAGTTCATGTTCATCCCCTTTAATCCTTCTCAGCTCATAGGACTTTGTTGTATATTTGAATCCCACATTATAAAATGAATATATATATATATATATATACCATACTTTTTAGAACTACTATATTATATATAAATATGTTTACATATGCCCTATTCATTTAGAATTTTACAAATGTCTGTTTTGTGACATTTTAGTCCTTGCCAAATTTCTGATGTAGACTAATTTTCCTTTATGTCTGAAGGATAATTTTTTAGTATTTCTGTTAGTTTATGACTATTGGTTTATACATTTTCTAATCTGAAAATGTCTGTATTTTGTGTTCATTTTTGAAATGTATTCTTTGGGATGCTGTGTTCTGTCTAAACTGGTGGCCATGTGCTATCTGCACTGTGAGTAACGTCAGCCCTTTGTCTCATGACCCCTGTCTGACAGGCACAGCCAACCACGTGGTTGGTTCCTTTGGAGGAAATGTGTCTTTTTCTTTTTTGGCTGCTTTTGATGCTTTGTGATTGCCTTTGGTTTCCAGAAGTTGTACTGGAAAATTCTTGTGTCCATTCTGCTTGCCTTGGTGATTTACTAGTTTGTGGACTTGTTTTTCTTATCTCAGGCTTTCTCGCATACTGCTCTGTCCCATTTTTGGGTCTGCATCCAGATCCTTGGCACCCGTGTAATAGAATGTGCCATGTGCCTCTCATTCCTAGCACAGGGGAGCAGACATAGGAAGACCCTGTGGTTTCTTGGTCAGCCAGTCTAGCCAAATAGCCAAGTTCCAAATTCAGTGAAAGATCCTACTTGATAAAGCAGGATGGTGAAGAAGACATCCAACGCTGACTTCTGGCCTGTGCATACACACATAGGACTTTGTTGTTTGTTTATTTGTTTGTTTTTAAGGCCTGAAACTATGCATAGGGTTCCAAGTGGCCAGTCCGGTTAACTCTGTGGCTGTACTCGGTGTTCTGATAAATGTAGAAAACTGTCTGGGAGGGAAGTAGGGAGGAAAGCACAAAAGTGGGGAGGAAGAGCAGTGAGGGAGGCAGAAGAGAAGGCCAAACAAGCAAGAGGAGGCTGTATGTTTTGGAGGAACCTTGTAAGTTTAGTTATAATTATTTTATAGACAGTTGAAATGCCTCTGTGAGTATGGTTTGGTTATTTTTGTACAAAAAACTACCTGGAATATAGAAGAATCTATGAAACTTCGTTATTTTTCTGTTCCAGTTATGAAGATGTCTTTGTACTTCAGGTAAGTGGTGTATAGAAAAGTGTATGTGCGGTCTCTGTACAAGTTAAATGTTTCTAAGGTGGTGATGGAAGTGTTTGTAATCTGAGCTTGTGTTACATTAAAGATCTGTGATTTTATTTGTTTGTTCAATTTTTCAGGCCTTTTTGTTGCCTTCCTGTGAGATATCTGTAACAAGAAAAGTAGTTCAAGTATATAGGAAGTGGATCCTCCAGAACAAACCTGTGTTCATGGAGGAACCAGATAAAAAGGACGCCACCCAAGAAGATGCTGACAAACTAGGACTCACAGAGACTGACGCCAAGGAGGTAACATTAGCACTGGGCCTCTGAGCGTGGGTACATACATGTTAGTGAAGTTCGCCTGCTCAGTCAAGGATCCCACTCTGCCCCTGAAGGTGCTGTTCAGGTTGTTAGGTGCCATGAGGACCTGCTGTTCGTGCTCCATCTTTGGTGGGCAGCCGGCTCCTTTACCCTTAGCCTAGGGCCACTTCCTTAGTCACTGTTGCAGGACAGCTGTTTTCTCACATTTTGCAATTCTCTGTGAGACTGAAAAGCTGATGTCCTCTCCTTGACTTGTTTAAACAAATAGTTATTGGAAAAATTAAATGAAAAACGTTTCACCAGGCTTGTCTTTTGTAGTTCACTGCCCAGAAGAAATCTGTATTAAATATTTGAAAAGATTAGCAAGTAAAGAGCAAGTACTTGTGGTGTGTCAGCAGCACCTACGTGCGACCTTCCTTCAGGAGGCACTGTCTTCTTCAAAGCAAAGGCCTGAGTAAATCTAAAATGACAGGACAAAACACCCTCCTAAAAACAAGAGAAACTTTAAATATATTTGTGTTCCTGATGAAATTATGACATTTAAAATTTTTAGCTATTGACTTAAAACTTCTAAATGCCTATTGATTCTGTCATTTCAGTATTGGTGAAATCATTTTAGTAACTAGTTATGAGGTCAGATCAATCAGTAAGCAGTAGAGTTGGTGTGTGGAGAGGCCTGACGTCTATGCGCCAGCGTCAGGAAAACTCGGCCCTTCCAATGTACACTACGGGCTGAGAGCACCTTGAGTGCTGGAGGTGCAGTGCTGGGCAGAGTGTGGGGAACCAAGTGTGTAAACATTAGCCTACTCAGTTAATGGGTTATTATCTTCTGAAGGCTTCGACTGAAGGTTCTGGTCATAAACGGTCATCCAGCTGGGGACGCTCGTATTCCTTCACAAGTGCCATGAGTAGAGGGTGCGTGACAGAGGAGGACAACACAAATGTGAAAGCCGGGGCCCAAGCTATGCTGCAGGTACGCTGCCTTTGTGGACATAGGACAGCCTGGGTGGAGAAGACATTGTGAGCAGTTTCTTTAATTAGAGTAATGGCATATGACGTGTACTGGTAGAGCATCAGGCACTAAAGAGCCCTTAAGGTCTTAGTTTTTCTTTCCACCTACAAATGGAACATATTTTTTTCCAGTCAAAAAAGACATGAAACTGGTTGCAGGTTTTTTGAGGATTATTTTACAGTTAGTGTGAGATGTGTATGATTTGTACCTGTAAATGTCTTCGAAGCACACCGGAGCAGTTACTTGGATTTTAATTTTTAAGATCTTATTCCCATGTGGACACGCACAAACACATGTGAGAGGTCACGTGCAACTGCAGAGAAGTTTGCTGCAGGTCATATTTGTAGGCTCTGGTCTTGACACGGATACCTGGAGGGGCCTTGTCTCCTGTATCTCCTTCATGTGGGCTGCAGTCGGCCTGTAGCTCTCTCTCTCTCCTTCATGTGGGCTGCAGTCGGCCTGTAGCTCTCTCTCCTTCATGTGGGCTGCAGTCGGCCTGTAGCTCTACAGCTTGAAAAGTAACAGGATTTAACCTGTCGCCTTTGTTCCCACTGTACTCAGTAGCTTGCCTCTTGAGTGGTTGTTCATGGGGAAAGAGGCTAGAGGGATGGGATGGCATGTTTCCTCACTGCCGCTTGTGATGAATGCAATTTGGACATAATTATTTCGATTGTTGTGTCATTAACCAATGCCAACACAGTGATAAGTATTCATGTGTTGGCATTTTGAAGCTTTTATTAAAAGGAGAAGTGTAGTATGTGAAGACTTACTTGTATTTGGGAATATGTAGATTTTTCAAATTCAGGAAGGTAACACATTAGCCGGGCATGGTGGCACACCCCTCAACTCAGCACCTGGGAGGCGGAGGCAGAGGCAGGCAGGTCTCTGAGTTCGAGGCTAACATGGTCTTTACAGAGTAAGTTCCAGGATAGCTAAGGCTACCCAGAGAAACCCTCTCTTTAAAAAAACTAAAACCAAAAAACCAAAAACACCAATTAACCAAAGAAAAAAGACAACACATGAAATTAAAAGGCTTTGTCTTATAATATGTCATTTGTGATTTCCTTATGTAAAACCATTGTCACTAAAACTGCTATAGTTTTTTTACCAAGAAAACTTCTTGGTCTTTTTTTTTTAATATTATTATTCAAATTCACATTGTGATTTTTAAAATCTGGTAGTGATTATTAGTGATTTTTAAAAATTAAATGAGGACATGAAACTTTTTTCAGCTTATAAATGGTAAGCCTTAAAAGCTGTCACTGTTTTTTGAGTGTGTTGGCTTGAACCTTTCTGGTCAGCCTATGTGTTTTATTTGGAATTTCCTCTACTAAGAAGCCAGAGAGGCTGGGTTAGTTCCCTCAGTCTTGGGGCTTATACTGCTTAACCTAAAGGAGACCTACAAAGGAATATGTGTGTAGATAGAACCTATCTTTATTTTATTTTATGTATACAGGTCTTTTGCTTAAGTGTGTGTGTACCACGTATGTTCCTGGTGCCCAAAAGAGGCCAGAAAAGGACATTGGAGTTCCTGGAACTGGAGTTGCAGAGGTTGTGAGCCTCCATGTGGGTGCTGGGACTTGAACTATGGTCCTCTGGAAGCACAGCCAATGCTTTTAACCACTTAGTCATCTTTCCAGCCCCAATCCTATCCATTTTTATCAACAAGTTAACAACAATGAATATCTGAAGTTGATGAGCCACTAGCGTCATCTTTAAGAATGCTGCCATGTACTTTCACTGAAGTAACTTACTGTTTGAGGACCCAAGTCAGCCCTACTGCTGCAGAACCTTGGACCCAGATCTGGGCAGAGCACAGAGTAGTCAGCTGGTTTTATAATTGTTTTCTGTAATATGCTTTTGTCTTAAGAATTTTATGAGAGCCGGGTGGTGGTGGCACACACCTTTAATCCCAGCACTCAGAGAGGTAGAGGCAGGTGGATCTCTGTGGGTTCGAGGCCAGCCTGGATTACAGAGTGAGTTCCAAGACAGCCAAGGCTACATAGAGAAACCTTGTCTCAAAAAAGCCAAAAAGAAGGCAAGGAGGGGGAGGAGGAAGAGGAAGAATGGAGGGGGTGGAAAGAAAAAAGAGAATTCACTGAAACTATTGTATCTTGCTACATAGTAGATTTCTCCCATTAAAAGACCTGGGGCCAGAGGCAGGCCTCAGCTGGTAAAACATTTGCTACACTCGGGAGGGAGGTATCGAGATGCCAGGTGGGCTTGGCAACCCACCTATAGGCTTAGCTCCAGGGAGGCAGGGAGACAGGAAGTCCCTGGAATAAGTGAGCTGGCCAGATGGGCAAACACTGAGCCCTGAGTTCAGGGAGAAACCCTGCTTCAGTCTGTAAGATGGAGAGGGATTGAGAAAGATGCCTCATGTCAGCTTTGAGCCTCCATATAGACATACCCGTGTGTTCAGCCCTCCCGTCTCCACAGCCCCACAGCCCCACACACCACACACGCATGCGCATGCAAAAATGTCCTGAGTCTAGAAGATGCAGTATGGACCAAATGACACTGTTTTCAGGCGCTGCTGCTCTGTCCTTAGGCCTTTCAGGGACACTTAGCAACATCCCATCAGGAAGCAGGTTCTGTTGGCATCACGTCTTATTCCTCCAACTTGCTGTCTTAAATTCACTTTGGAAAAATAATTATAGCTCTGTTGTCTAGCCATGGCCTCCTCTATGCCTTCTGTCCATCCCAGACCTTGTCACCCTGACGCAGTGATCCTGGCTTTTTAATTTTTATTTTGTTGTTGTTGATGTTTTGTTGAAAGATATAGCAAATTAGAATGTTTTATGATTCATGGTAAAGTAACACTTTCTATATGGAACAGTAGGGAAAAGCCTTCTAGGCGTCTATCTGCACAATCCTAAGGAATGAGCTAGAACATGTAACGGTGCCATTTGCTGTGTCGAAATAGTCTGTGGAGATAACCTGAAAGGATTCACTGGTAGAAGGAAGGCAATATTATCTGTAGGCAATATTTGCTCAGATGTATATGGTTCATTGTATTTTCTAATGTAGAGTTATTGGCTTTAAGGTCTTTCTTACAAACGCTGCCAATGTCTTTCTGCTGGAACCATGTGCCGACGTTCCCATGCTCCTGAGAGAACAAGTAGACGCCTGCAAAGCTGTTCTGATTATTTTTCGACGCATGATAATGGAACTTACAATGAACCAAAAAACATGGTAAGTTCACTCCAGACTAACATTCTAAAACACCTGCCTTTGCTTTTCAGCATAATTAGATTTCCACTTACCTAATGTCTTTTCAAAGCTAATAATAAGGCGAACACCAGCCCCTTCACGCAGCTTCTGGGAATTATGACAAAGGGAAGTGCCAGCCCTTGGGTAATTCCTTCATGAAATTCTTTCATTATTTTTAAAATGCTCTTGAGCAGGAGTTACTGTTACATTACTCAGTAGTGGGTTTTCCCATTTTAAACTTTTTGTTTTGTTTCTTTCCTCAAGACAGGGTTTCTCTGTGTAGCCCTGGTTGTCCTGGAACTCAGTCTGTAGACTAGGCTGGCCTTAAACTCAGAGATCCACCTCTGACTCCAGAGAGGTGGGATTAAAGGTGTCCACCACCACTGCCCAGATCCCATTTTAAATTTTTATTGGACAGTTTTATGATAAGTGGTATGTACTTTATAATATTAAGCTCAAGTTTGTTAATTGTCTTGTGTGCTATAAACTTGAATTTTATTCCTTTAACTTGGTATTCTAAATTCATTTTGGAAAAACAGCAGAAAAGTATAGTCAAAACTACTTCCTTAGTGAGTTTTCCTTCCCATTTTCTTTGCTGTTTTCCTGTTAATTGTGTTCTTAAAGGTAAATGTGTTAGGTGTTTTCCCATGCCCGTGTCCCATAGTGGATTCTTTAAGATTATTATGTAAAACTGCCTCTGTAAGACTCTATAAGACTCTGAAAACAGTATCACATAGTAACTGAGCTATGGTGACTGCAGCAGTCTTAAGTGTGCACTGTAATTCAGGCAGGGTCTGCCAGCACAGATGCACTACCCATTAGTGTTCAGTCCTGACCTTTCCAAACCCCTCCTGTCTTCTTCAGGAACCACAGTCATGCAGTGGTATTGACTGCCTGTGTCCTCGTATTAAGGCCCAATGAGTCGGTTTTGTTTTCTGTCACAAAGGCGGAAAGGGAGACTTCCCAGGTCATGTTATGTAATGGTGGAGAATGGCAGAGCGCTGTGTAAATTCAGGCTGGCACGGCCGTTCCCTCAGCGAATGCTCTGCTGTGCTGGTTCAGCTGGAAAAAACCATCTTGCCCACCCTCCTGCAAGGAGAAAACTCAGGCTGGGAAGCTGTCTGATGGGTGACGTCATCCTGCGGGTGGCATGGATGTGGAAAGCATGCCTGTAGAGCTGCGGTAACATAGAGTAGTTGATGCTGGTCACATGTGATGCTTGTCCTCTAACTGTCACCAAATTCCCAACACTCCCAGACGGTGTGCGATGGTCAGTGCTGCTGACTGCAGAGAGCTCACACCTATAACGTGCTTTGGAGAAGTGATTACTAATGCAAACCTTTATTTTGGGTGGCTCAGGGAGCAGATGCTGCAAATCCTTCTCAGGATAACAGAAGCTGTCATGCAGAAGCCAAAGGATAAGCACGGAAAGGACTTGTTTGCCCAGAGCTTGGCAGGGCTGCTCTTCAGGGTAAGTCTTGTTTATTAAATGCCACGGGTGCAGGGTTGAAGTAGACTTGGCAAGTTAATTTTAATTACTGAGAATTTTACAAGTCATGTCAAATTAACTTTACGTTTTCCTCCTTAGCTTTGTCCTAAATGTTGTGGCTTGTTTTTCACAGTTAGAGTTGGGTTTGGGACTTCCCTCTCTGCTCTCTCCTTCCTCTTGGTTTGCTTGAGAGTAGCAGGCATTAAGAAGTGACAGGAGTGAGCTGGGTGATGGTGGCGCACACCTTTAATCTCAAACTTGGGAGGCAGAGGCCGGCAGATCTCTGAGTTCGAAGCCAGCCTGGTCTGGGATAGCCATAGCCAAACAAACTAGCAAACCATAGAAAGAGACAAGTGTTGAGCTTCCTAGTGGAGAGAAAACCAGGTAGATTTGACAGTTACAGGAGGAATAGAAATATGGAACTGGATGAAAACTTGAGACCATCATTGTGTTAAGCAGCTGCGTGTGATGCCTCAGACTGGATGGAGTGACTGTGCGAGGGGACGTATGCACAGAGAGATGATAGAAGAGAGAGCCAGCCAGAGAAGCTGAGGAAGGAGGGACAGCATGCTGGATGAAAATCCACAGTGGATTGTTCTAGATGCCCAGCAAAGTAAGCAGGAGCAGGTGACCTTTGGGTGATTGAGAGTGTCCTAAAGAATTGAAGTCTGCTTGGAATGGAGGAGTCAGGAAATGGAGGCAGCAGCTGTGGAGAAGGCTCCCAAGAGCTCTCTGTGGAAGGGAAGAGAAGAGAGGGTCTGTCTGGAGGAGGAGCTGCAGAGAGGGTGAGGGTTAGAACAGCGTGTCATTCTAGTGGAAGAGGTCAGGAGGGGTTGGTGCAGAGGGAAGAGAGCCTCAGCGTCTGGCTGGGCTGAGAGCAAGCCGAAGAGATGCCAGTGCTTCCTGCCCCAGTGCGAGCAGGGTCAAGGACAAGGACAGGCCGACAGCTGATGGGCTGCCCAGCGGAGCAGAGGCAGTGCCGAGCCCCGAGGGCTGCAGTGCTTGTTGTAGGGTTCGTAGAGCTTATGAACATCTCTGAAAGAGAACAGTGTGAAAAAACTGTGGAAATACGGGGCATTCTACATTAGCCTGACCTGGAACGCCAGGCTGGTGTAGAGAGCGGCAGTGATGGCCGAGGAAGGAAACGTTCTCTTCCCCAGTTCAAGAGTTTTGAGTGATACATATTAAGAATGCATGTAAATAAAGTACATAAACCACATAAACAGGGGGTTTATGTAGAGGCTGCAGGAGGAGCTGGCACAGACTCATTGATACCCTCTTTCCCTTTCACTGCTTGCCTGTCTAACTCTTGCATATATGGGATGGGCCTACACGTTATTATTTATTCATTTAAAGGCCAAGCATCACTATGATCCCAGGTTGTCCCAAACTCTCAATCTCTTGTCTCAGCCTTGAGTACTCGGGCTATAGGCTTGTCTTGTTATGCCCTGACTACATGGGTTTTGTTTTTGTTTGCAGTAGTCCAGCCTGGTTTGTTGATGCTGTTGCTTTGCTGCCTGTGTGGATGTACAGACGCTGTACTGCGCTCTTTCCACAGCTTCTCACTGTCAGCACCTGAGCTCCCAGGCCTGGGCTTGGCTGTCAAGTGGACAGGAGCCAAAGCCAGGGTTAGGCCTGATTTTCACCAATGTTGCCTTTGCATCTGTTACACGTGTTGGAATTAGAGAGTGAATTTGTTGTAGGTTTAAGAATAATGTATGTAGTGGGGCTCAGTGGCACATGCTCACAATTCCAGCACTCGAGGAGGCAGAGGCAGGCAGATCTCTGTGTGTTCAAGGCCAGCCTGGTCTACAAAGGGAGTCCAGACTGCCAAGTCAACATAGACAAACCCTGTCTTGACATGTATTCTAGAGTTGTATTTTTGTTTGTTTGTGTTTGGAGGGGGGTAAGGAGCAGGAGAGAATCATCTTAATGGAATGTTCTTGTCAAGTCTTTCTTGCACCACCTTTTTGGCCCTTGGTTACATATGATTTTGATGCATTTTGGAAATTAGTACATTAAAAGGGGTGCTTAGATTTAGAATTAGCTATGAAGAGTGGAGGAAGGCTGAGTCATGTAGAGCTGGACAGACCCTGATTGTGGCTGGCTCTGGTACTGCTGGCTAGGTGGCCTTGAGTATTGCCTCAGCTTCTGTGTCCCGCCTTGCTCTGAAGTCAGAGACTTGGATGAGATCTGAGGAGGGAAATGCCTGTGATTTAAACTGACCATCAGTCTATCCTCTTGGTGACACACTACAGTGAAGACACAATAATTCACTTGTCATTCAGATGAATATTGTCAGATACTTGTGCTTTTATATGTAAAAGGTCAGTAGAGGGCCAGGAAATTCCAAGTTGCCATTATACTTTTATGTCTATTGACTGAATATTGGGTCAATTTTATTACCATCAAAATTATTGAGAGTAAAATACCAGCTTCTATCTATACATTTTTAAACTCTTGTCTTCAAAAGTTCAAGGCCATTACTAAAATAAGACAATAAGATTAATAATCTTCATCTAAAAGAAAATATTGATCTAATAATAAAATCAGCCCACTATTAGATAAAAGAATAGTAACTGACTACTTTTCATGATGCGGTACAATAACTTTATTATAGACTATATTAGTTGTTCTGCAAAGCAGGTGGATAACCAGGAACCCGGCAAAGAGTTCTCTTCAGGACATGAAGACAGAAGAACACACAGCATTCAGGGGTGGAGGCAGGAAGTGGAGAGCTATGAGAAGGAACAATCTAGTCAGATGGCCGGGAGACGAGGAAGCAGGGTAGAGGAGGGAAGGGCTGTCCGCAGAAGGGAGTCTACCTCAAGGAGGGTGCATTGGCTTCTGAGATGATGAAGAACTGGAGTGTGTAGCCGGGCAGGGCGGGTTAGTGGACGCACAATGTGCCGAGGAGGAACCCAGAGCAGGGCAGGAACGCCTCTCGGGAGATGGCGCAGATGGAGGTGAAGCTGGTAAACAGCCCTGGGCTCAAGGGCTCAAGGGCTGAGGTTGGAGGGAATCTTATTTAATGAGTTGCCTTGCCTTCTGCCGCCTCCCCAGATGCTCGGCCATGCAGCACAAGGGGCTTAGAAGATGACACATACAGGAGGATGTTTGAGGAAGCCGCTGCGGTGACAGGGAAGGAGCTGCTTCCAGAAGCCAGTGGCTGCTGGACAGAGGGCTTTGTCTTCTCAGTGATAACAGCAGCGGTAGCCTTGCACTTTAGAAAAATATTTCCTCAGAGACCTCATGTTACTATAAACCAAATCCTGCTACAGTTGATCAAAAATAATAACAGCAATGGAAAGGATGTTATAGTCATTGTTGTTATCGTTAAAAATCGTACGTTTGGTTGGTTTCAGACACTTATTGTGGCTTGGATCCGAGCAAACCTGTGTGTGTACATTTCCCGGGAGCTCTGGGATGACTTTCTCGGTGTGCTGTCATCCCTTACGGAATGGGAGGAGCTCATCACCGAGTGGTCCAATATCATGGACTCCCTGACAGCCGTGCTCGCAAGAACTGTGTATGGAGTTGAGATGACAAACCTACCTCTAGATAAATTAAGTGAGCAGAAGGAGAGGAAGCAACGTGGCAAAGGTATTTTTACTCTTCCAGGGAAACAGCAGAGGTGAGGGGTGTGCATCTAAGCCATTAATGTACAGTATTTCATGATGAGCTGCATCTAAGCCATTAATGTACAGTATTTTGTGATGAGCTGAACCAGCCGCACAATATCTCTTTAAATGCCGGTCATTAGATTGTGTTACCTACTACTTTGTTCCCTTAATGAAACTGATGGCTATCTAACGAGACTGTGGAAGAAGAAAAAAGTACCGAGAGAGAAGTATCAATAACAGGAGTAGCAATGGCCAGTGTGTCACACATGGACTTCACCCTTAGGAT
The DNA here is from genome assembly GCF_964271855.1 of Acomys minous. Taxonomy (NCBI): domain Eukaryota; kingdom Metazoa; phylum Chordata; class Mammalia; order Rodentia; family Muridae; genus Acomys; species Acomys minous. The sequence goes on from NC_140485.1 coordinate 3,434,135, forward strand.
AGCTCCTTTAGATAGACCTGTGTCACAGACAGAAAGCTAAAAACAAAGACTATAGTGATGGGTTCAGTCAGGGTTGCTTGTGTAAGAAGTGGTAAAGACAGACCTCCAAGCCAGTCAAGTCCAGCCCAAGATGCATGCTGCTGCCTCCCTCGAAAGTGTGGAGAAATTCCAAGTACTTGAGATGGGAGCCATTTTGGCTTTATTGTGCTTCTCGGTAAAACTGTTTTAAGACCTAAGGAAGTAAAGTGATGATTTTGAGTTGTAAACAATGGGAATTTCTGTTGGAGATGACAGTGGCACACCCTTATGTTTATTACAGCCCCTAGGGTCTGTGGCTCTTGAGTTAACTTGTCTGTTTGCTTATACTGTAAAGACTTGAGCTGGTTAATTCAAATGCATATGATACATATTAAATGTAAAAAATAAAAAGACAAAATGGGAAGGAGCTGTAGGTATGGTTAAATACTCAAATGCTTTCTATGGAGCCGCCTGGGCTGCTGGGGAAGCAGGGAGGGGCAACATTGGATTTGACTTTGATTTTCTTAGGATTGTATCAAACAGAATCACAGAATACAGAGGTGTCCTTGGGTGGTAAGTAGCTTCCCTTGGTTCCGAAACCTAGAAGGTATCTTTCCTTCAGAGCTTTGTCAAGTTACACATGGAGGCAATAGGTTTTATTTTAGTAACAGTAACTTTATTATAGTCTGTATCAGTAGGCTTTTGCTACATGACAAATCACCCAAAATCTTGGTGGCTTAACTTAGTAGCCGTTTATTTAGACTGTGGTTTTATGAGCTGATAGCGTGGGCTGCACACTCTGGCCTGTGCTAATTCTCCTTTTCGTCTGATTCACTCTGTGGTGTGGCCACTTAGACTGCTCTGATTCCAGGAACCAACTGGCTGTCAACCAGGATAGTGAGTGTGACTGGGACACATGCTCCATAATCCAGCATATTGGCACATGGTTGTTAGTATGTTACAAAAGAAAAAAAATTCAGGTCTCATGTCTTCAGTTTTATTTACAACCAGAGTAAGCTGTGTAATAAAGTCCAGGTCAGTGTGAGAGCAAAGGCTGTGGGTACAGGGAGATGTGAGCTACTTTTAGTTATGGTCTTAACCATGTAACATGGGCTAGGAGCTGGCTTGTCAAGTATTCATTGCAGTCTGAGAATGGTTTGCCAAAGCCTCAGTAAAAGCAAGCAGCAGGCCAAAGCGGAGTAGCTTATTTTCATAGCATTCCAGTAGAATGGCTTAATTCCAGTTTAGATTTAGACTATGTAGTGCAGTAATTTTCTAGCATGGCTTTAGCCACGGTCACTTTTTCTCCATAGTTAAAGCTAAAAAGGAATTAAAAAAAAATATTTATTGTGAATACAGTGCTCTGCCTGCATGTACACCTGCGGGCCAGAGGAGGGCATCAGATCACATTATAGATGGTTGTGAGCCACCATGTGGTTGCTGGGAATTGAACTCAGGAGTTCTGGAAGAGCAGACAGTGCTCTTAATGTCTGAGCCATCTCTCCAGCCCAAACAGGGATTTTCTTACAAGTACAAACTAGAGTAGGGTTCTCTCCTGCATGTCTGAGGTTTCTGTGAGAGCCAGGCCCTGGAAGAATCGAGATACTTCCTGCAGGAGGCTGGCTACCTAAGACCGTGGTTCTCTGCCTGGAGGAGAGTGTACCCTGCCAAAGAGGAGAGAGCTGAGATAGAAGATGCAGCTCACATTTTCCGCATCCTGAAGGTGTTTAGATACGTGCACACATGCACTCAAGCACGTGAACACCCATACACGTGCAGGATACACTGTATTCTAAAGTACTTTTTTCCTACCTAGTATATAAACGCAGTCCTTTGAAGAGATAAACTAGCACTGGGCAAGTACACAACTTTAAAAAGTGCTTTTCCCCCCAAGAGATAGGGACAAATAATTTAAATAGCGACTATGACAAACAATTTAAATTGCCTTATTCTAAAAAAGTGATTTAAATATTTATTATAGAAATCCAGGCCTACATGCTACCCTAGTGAAAACAGACACTACGTGGCAAGGAAGCTCCATGTGAAGACAGGCCGCGAGTTGTGTCTGTTGTCTGCGCTGCTCCTGAGCAAAACAGTTAACATTATACATTATCTGTAGGTTTTCATTAACTTGTCTATTTGACCAAATCTACGTTAGATTTCATGGGTTTCTGTAGAGATCATGAGTTTCTGTGGGGTTTGTAGTTGAGTTGGAGTCTCCTGAAGCCGGTAACATTTTAACATCAGGACTTCAGAGTTTTTGCCGTTAAAATGATGGCTTTCAAAGCACCACGGGAACACTGGCACACGTTCATGACGTGGTTCTGACATTGAGAAAGGTTGGTTAATTTGTCCTTTTGCATGTTGAAGTAAATACTAGGAAGATACAATTTTTATGAAACTATTGGAGATTTTAAAATACATTAGAAGCAAATATTTTTAGGTTATTGACATAGCTTCCTAAATTGCAACACAAGGAAGTGCCTCTTCCTTTGTGGCAGGGAATCTGCTAGTGAGGAAGTGTTGTGTGTAGGCCATTTCTTGACTGCTGGCCATTATAGTATGCCATTTGCTGAACAGCCTGTGCAGTAAAATGAGTAACAACAAATTCAGCCCTTAGATTGTTTTGTTTTTTTATCTCACCCTTGTCCAGGTTGTGTTCTAGAGTCCCAAAAAGGGACTGCTGTGGGACGATCCTTTTCTCTGAGCTGGCGTAGCCATCCAGATGTGACCGAACCAATGAGATTCAGAAGTGCTACCACATCTGGAGCACCAGGGGTTGAGAAGGCGAGAAATATTGTCCGCCAAAAAGCCACTGGTAAGTATTTGTTTAAATATCATTTTAGAATCTAATTGTTATTTAAGTAAACTTATAGAAATGAGTTTTAAAATTCTATTCAGAATTTAAATATTAGACCTTTTATTAAGTGAAATATGTCAATATCTTACAAACTTTCCATTCTGCGTACTTCTCGAGTCACAGGTTTCTTTTTTCGTTTCTAAGGTCTCTATTGTAAAGGGAGCATGATACATGTACCTTCAGCTGTGGTGATGTCATTCCGAGGCAGTGTTCCTTTTAGAGTCTCACGATAACTGGTTCCAGCAAAGAAAAGGAAGGTGACACACTTGGCTTTAGGAACGAATGGACATATTCTCATCCATTGCTTCTTTGGAAACATGGAGTTTGTTCTGCCTATGGACGCTGCTTTTACAGCCCATCTGAACCAACACTGGTTCTTACAGTAAACTTAGAACCCGCCAGTGAGCAGGCTGCTTGTTTCCTTTCACTAACGCGAGAGACAAATCCTTACAAGGGAAGCCAGCGGTCACTGTGAGGCAGTAAACTTCTCTCCTCCCCCTCGTGCTCTGATTTAGGATGGAAGCAGCTGTATCTCAGTTTCTGGTAGTTTCTCTCATCAGAAAGGGCCATGGAATCAGAGTTGGTGTCAGTAGCTTCAGAAAAGCATAGAAAGGATCCTCAGGCCATAAAACAAATGTGTCTTAAGTTGAACACATTTTTTTTTTTTCATTCCTCACTAAAAGCCTTATATAGATGGCTTAGCATTCTGTTGGCTTTTCTGCATTTGCTGGTAATTATCTTTTTTTTTTTTTTTTTTTTTTTGGATTTTTGAGACAGGGTTTCTTTGTGTAGCCTTGGCTGTCCTGGACTCCCTTTGTAGACCAGGCTGGCCTTGAACTCACAACGATCGCCTGCCTCTGCCTCCCGAGTGCTGGGATTAAAGGCATGCGCCACCACGCCCGGCTGGTAATTATCTTTTAAATTATCTGTACCACCAATTCTAGTCATTTTTCCTTCATTCTGATTCTGAGAAACCTAGTTCTTAAAATCGTGCAGCACTGAGGAGGCCCACTGATGCCCTGTCTCAATTCAACCCCTATAGTCTCCACTGGTTCCTTTAGTGAAAGAAATGAGAAGTGTGTGGCTAAGGCAGCGTCCATCCCAAGCTGTGTAGCTTATGCAGCCTTCACCATCCTTGAATTCCAAGTATAAGCACTAATTCAAAAACACTGTGTTTTTATTTCTACATGTTGACAACAGCAAAACATGCATATTACACCACAAATCTTAATTTTGACCAGGTACTTTAAACTAGCAATGTGGTAGAAACACCAGCATGCTTTAGAAAGCGCCCAGCAAAGGCAGGTTATATTCAAGTATGCTTTCGAGTATTTGAGGGGCCACGTGACATTGGACAAACCGTTTACAAGGGTTTTGTAAAGATAATATGCAATATGTACTTTAAAACTATAAGGTTGGCTTTTTAGAATTGACTACATTTTAGAAGTCTGGAATGGTTCATGTTTGAAAGACAGTTAAGAGCATCAGTTACACAAGCCTGTTATCTTAATGTTTTATATATACACATGTATACACACCTATATATACATTTCCTACTGTATTTTATATCTTTTGAAATGATAAATGTTGTGAATTAGCTCTTACCTATTAATAAGCGTTGAAGATTTTTGTATACCTTTGTGTCTAATAAGATGAATATACATAGGTGTCTTACTCAGTTTTATTTTCCTACTTTTTAACAAAGCCCAGAGTGTTTTCCCTGAAGTTTGTGTAGAAGGTGTTTGTGTGAGCACAGGAGCTCACCGAGGCAGTTCTCACTGTTCATAGGAGGAATTAATAGCAGCTAGCAGTAATTATTATGGAATAGCCACTCAAAAGTGACTTTGTTTCTCTAATCTCAGTTTAAGATACTCACATAATGATTCACCTCACAGATTTCAGTTAGCTACAGAAGCTGTCACTGCTGGTGACACCAGGGAGGGGTGTAGATGTAACAGAGGACACAGTGTAGCTGAAGAGGCCTGGCATGGAAGGATAACTCTGGCCCTGAGTGTCAATGATGTGGAGAGTTCAGAGTTTCAAACTCTGAAAGTGATGAAAGTGAGTCTTAATTGCCACATAAAACAGCCAGTATTCTACTATTTCTAAAATGCATGGCGATCCATTTTGGAAAAATGCACAATCATTTGATTTATAAAAGGAAAGCTCTTTAAATGATGTTCAAATAAATTAAATGTTGTCTGCATATGGAGATAAATCTTTTACACTTCGACATTTACATAGTTGTTGCCCTTTACATATTATCATACACATTCATGAATTATATAATAATCTCATTGCTGGGAATGCTGGTAGCAAGGGACAGGGGAAGGAACAATAAAGTAAAAAGTTTGTGCAGTTTTTTTTTCAAGTGTACCACCATTGTGTATAGTTTTATTTTACTTATGCTTTGTTGAGTTACATAACATAATAACATAGCAAATAATCCTTTGTATTTGATTTTAGCAATAGTGATGATTTTGTTAATTGTAGTGTTATGTGTTTGAAACATATTCAGTGTTTTCTTATTAGATGTTTATTTAACCAACAGTGTGTGAGAAGATAAAAAGTTGATACTGAGAAACTTTGGCTTAAACTCTAGATGTGAAATACAATATAAAAAGATAGGTTTCATGGATATCAAAGAAAAATATGCTTTTAAATACAGTCAGCTCTCAGTAAATCAATTTCTGAATTATTTATTACTTAATAGAAAAATTTTTATCTTGCACCAGATTTTCTTTCTCTCACTGTGGTCTTTGTATGTGCATCCTTTTAGGAAGAAATGGTGATGTGTTAATAATTTAATAATGATGTGCTTGAACAAGCAACACAGACATCATCCAGATAATGCTGTGGTACCCAGCAGCAAAGGGAAGGGGGGGGGAGGCATGAAGCATTCTAGAATGAAACTGGTTCCTTGTGCAGAGCGAGCATTCTAAGTCAACAGCGATTGGCTGAACGTTGGCTGTATTTAGAGTCTAGGATTAAGTACTCTCATTTTATTGACTTCCTTTAAAGCTTCCTTTAAATGTTTAAGGAAAATGCAGCCCCGTAGGAGCTGAGAAGTGGTGAGAGGTCTGGATGTGCTCTGACACAATGTTACTTTATCTCTCCTGGAAGCTAAGCGAAGCCAGTCTATCAGCAACTGTGTCCACCTCTCTGAGGCTTTGCCCGCCACTAAAAGCGTCCCGCTCCTCCTACATACCGTGAGCGCCCTCTTGCCCGGTCTCTCTTACTCCTCTTGCTCTCACAGGCTGTCAGGTACTGTAATGCTGTCTCATGTGTCCTTTCATGTCCCCAGGCCTCTCCCTCCTGCCCTGGGCCTGCCTTCCTTCATGTCTCCCTAGTCACAGTCAGGAGGCTGGCTGTCGCACTTGTGTTAAATTTCGAAGAATGTTAATGGTTGTTTTTGTGTAGTTGATGTTTAGTAGTAATTAGGAGGTCAAAAATTCTGTATTCCTGCTAGTTGTCAGATTTAGGCTGATAACTGAGGTTTTAGATGAATGAAAGAAAGAAAGAAAAAGAAAGAAAGAAAGAAAGAAAGAAAGAACGAACACTAAACAGTGCTGATTTTTGAAACATTTTTTTTTTAGACCTCACTCAGTCGACACTGAATTAAGTTCATGTGTGGCTTTTGTCTCATGATGTGCTAGTACCCAGCACAGTAAGGTAAACATAGTTAGTAATAATTCATTGTGTATTTTGAAATAGCTAGAGTAGGGTGTTTCGATGAACTTGTCAAATAAATGATGAGAGTGATGGATGCACTAATTATCATGGTCCAGGGACATCACATCATCCACACTGTCTGTGCATCAGGATGCCACACTGTGCACTACCCCGTTTGTAATTACCCTGTGTCAGTTATAAAGGAGGATTACACAGTACCAAAAGCAAGGTTTCTCATGTTTTTCCTAGCCACTTCTTAAAGGGAATTTGCTTTCTGTGTTGAGTAATTTTAACTACAAAGAGATATTTTTCAGTGATTTTTAAAGATGAACTAGATCTTAATTAAGAGGAAACTTTTTCATCTTCCTCTTACATTCTGAATTCTGACACATAGATTATGACTTTTTAAATGCTGGAGATAGCCTAATGATGGTTTCTGTAGCACAAACACCTGAGCACTATTGTAGTTTGGCAAAACAAAATCAAAGCTTAGGTGAAATACAGTGAGGGAAGAAGTTAGTTTTCACTAAGTGCGAGGACTATAACGACATGTAGAAAACGCTCCTTAATGAACACTGACGATGAAAACACTGAGAATGGCACGGGGCCACTGTCAGTTAAGTTGCCACTGAATAGTAAATGCTTGAGGTTTAGATTTTCCAGAAAATGCTACTTCTTAGGGGTGATTAATGAGGTCTTTAAAAGAGAATCTGCTATATATTTGGCTGATTGACACCAAAAAGAAGTCTTTTAATGTGAAAATCTTTATTTCATTGTCTATTTTATTTCCATGCTGTTTCATTAAGTTTTCTCACTAGTTTTTCCAGAATATATTCTCAGAAAAAAAATCCTTTCTATTCCTTCATCTTTACAAGTTTTGTTCTGACTTAGTTACATTTTGATTTATTCAAGTTCTTGATCCTTGTGTGTTTACATGGCTCCAGCAGAAGTCGAGTGATTTACTGCAGTGACTGTCAATTAGGGATGATTTGTCAACATCTGGAGATGTTTTTGGTTGTCATAGTAAGATGGTGCTATTGGCATCTAGTTGGTCAAAGCCAGAGATGCTGCTAAGTACCTCCGCTGAGACCAGCCCACACCCAAAGTGGTCAAGCCTCAAAAACCAATCATGTAAATAGGGCAAATCCTCCCTGAAAAGTGGAGCAGGCTGGACCAGGTCTGTGTTTCTCTGTCTCTGCCGTCTTCACTCTTTGTTTTCTAGCAGGGTGACACTGAAGACAAGCTGCTATTGCCATTTCATCTGACAGCTACAGTAACGAGTGCTTCACAGTCTGGCTCCAGTTGTCCCTTATTAGTTAGGATGTCCTTTGTGACTGTCCTGTCAGTAGAGTAGGCCGAGAGAAGCGTTCACCAGTCCTAGGAGTATGTAATCTCCTGGCTGGCAGTCTGCAGCATTGTTGTGTTCTAATGTGCATCTCAGTGGATGGCTATCTCTTGCTAATCTGTGGCTAAGTGATAAACAGGTTCTTTAAATTTTCCTTTCTGGCTACAAGTTGATTATTTTTTTGCATTTCCTTTTGTTTTACTATATTGGTGGTTGCTAATTTTGTTTTTATTATGTCATCAGCAGTCCTTGTTTTGGTTTTTAATCTGTGTGAGCCAACCCATCAAAATTGTAATAATAGAAGCAATGGCAGCAGATTTGGAGGTGTGGGAAGCATTGGTGTTTGAATATGGGGACAGTCAAAACCTCCTGATTCCATTAATGTGAGTAGTGAGAAAACCATGCACTGGGGAGGAGACGTGTCAGCTGGGGAGCCCCTTTCTCCTTGACAACAGTCCCTCCCAGCTGTCTTGCAGTGTTAGCTGCTTTCTGTGTTGGGACATTCATCGTCTGCAGCACTTACATGCTATATGCGAGGGTAGATTTCTCTTTCTTTTGGGAGTATTGTAATGGTTATAGCTAGCAGATTGACTCTCTTCCCTTATCCCAACATAGGAGACGCTTTACTGCTTCTCTGTCTTTTCATAAGCTCCGTGGAAGCACTTCTTGTTAGGGCCTAGACTAACTACGCTCAGTAAGCTAGACCTTGCAGACATCCAAGGTGTTGAATGGACAGTGTCTCCTGAGCTTTTATAATGTCAAGTTGGCATTGTGAATGATATTTTAAAACTGAGGACCTTACATTTGAATTTGGCTTGTGCAGCCTTGCATGAGGGATAAATGGAACATAGCATTTTGCTTATTGGAGACTGAGCTTTGCTACATTTAATAAGATGGAATAAGGAAGTCTGGAATTAAAGAGTGAGTGAAAAGTAGACAGACATCTGGAGAAAACAGAAGGTAACTGAGGAGCTTACACATTCAGTTCAAGCATGCTGACTCTTCTCAGTGGGGGTAAAAGAAATGAATCCTTATGTTGATTTTGCTGATGTTGTCAGTGGAGCTTTAGAAAGCAGTGGGTTAGAAATGGTGTTGAGTAACTACAGCCTCAAGAGACAGGAAAGTTAGTTCTTTTAATTGGCTCTTATTAGACTTCACAGAGGATAAATTAACTTAGAATCTGAGGCAGAATTCAGCTCTTCAAAGTGTTTCAAACAGAAATCATGTAACATTCAAAGCAGGATGCACCAAATCTGAGATTTATTGCATAATTGTTATGTAAGACAGATGTTCTTTTTCTGTTTGACAGGCAATCCTGTGCCTTCACATTTTACATCAGTATTAAGATTATTTTAGTCAGTTACCTAAGAGCAACTCAGCAGCACACAGCAGGATGGGAGCAGCCTTAGCCCGCCATGCTTTCTTCAAGCACGGCACGCCAGCAGAGGGAGCCTGAGAGCCGCTGGGAAGACAAGGGTGTTACAGTGTCATTCTCTGACCCATTGTATCTGGCTCTTATTGACTACAGTAACACACGCACAAGTCCAGAAGGTGAACACCTGCGAACCGGCAAATTGCATTTACACTATGAATAGTTGAATGATTGAAAATTATCTTTTGCACATTTTCTCAGTTGACATTCAACTCTAAGGGTAGCCCTAACAGAACAGCAAGGTACCTGGCTATTCCCCTCCTTCCCTTCCTGTGGCCCGTTCTGTCCCTGCCATTTCCGGTTCTTTATGCAGGCTTGGACGGTCTCCATCTGAGAAGGCCCTCTTAACAGTTTTGCAAAAACAAAGCCTTAAAAGCTGTATTAGGCCTGTTGGAAAGGCAGACAGCTGGTGGTAGCAGGCTCTGGTCCTCCGTCTGCTGCACCGAGGACCAGTGGGGACACTCTAATTTGGAAGCCATGGTGCTGTGGCTGTGCTGCATCCCACCAGATGGCGATGTTCTTTATCTTTAGAAAGACGCTGCCAGTGTTGGCTCAGCTCTTATTTACTTCTGCTCAGAACCCAGAAACTGGCATCCACCAGTGTTTGGCACCAGGCTTCAGAGGAGGGGGGAAAAACACCACTCTTCCCTCTGTCCACAAAAACAGGCGCTGGCCAATTATTTGTCAGAAAGTTTGGAAGCTCTTGGGCTCCCCCTGCTGACCCAGGAGTGACAAGTACAATATCTTCATTTCACCATCTTGCAAACTTAGAAGAAGAAGGCTGCAAGGGCTGGCCCACGGTGCTGAGGGCTTCTGCTAACTATTCTAGCAGGCCTGGGAAAAGAGCCTCGCCTTTGCTCTGGGATGCATAGGTAAACTAAAAATTTGCACGTGTATCTTGTGTGTCTTCTATGGAAAACACACAGTTCTTTGTTGCTCAAGAGAAGCCCTAGGCAAAGATGACCTAGGAAAGAGGAGGCTGTCTCTTCATGCATCTTAGCCTGTCTTTTCTCTGTGTGCAGGTCCCCTTTAGCATCTGCCTTTAAACTGTGGTCTCATGGAACTTTGATTCATAGTGAAGACCCACACAGAGCTCATAGTTTTGAGATCTTGTGATAGTATAGTAGAAAATGGAATTTTCATTTGGGTAGAACAAGGCAGAGCAGCAATCCTTTGTGGAAATCCCGCGTGTTAAACCCAGCAATGTCCTGATTGCACACATCTCCTTTGCTGGAGTGAGCCTGTACTGTGGCTCATGTCCAGAAGGGAGACAGGAACTGCCCGTTGGCAGCGAATCTCCATCTCAGCCGAGCAACCAAGGGATGTAGTCAGTTTAGATAATACAGTCTGAGTTTTGGAGACTCTCTTTTTTAAAGTAGCAAAACTTTAATTGATATTTTATTTTTGGAAAGTGTGGTGACATGGGTATGGGGACATAGAGTTTTATGACTTCATCAGTGAGTTTGGAGTCTAGTGAGGAACTGAGCCGTGGCTTTGCATGCAGAATTCATAGCAAGATGTATACATGCTTGGTGGCATGGGGGGTGAGGGGCAGGGGACAGGGCTGAGATTAGCAGAGGGGGGCGAGGAGCAGCAGGAAGAGGGCAACAGGAGCAGCCAAGAGGACCAGTGTTTCTGAGACTCTAGAGAGTGGGAGCACTTGCATGATGGTTAGGGAGCCATTTGTGGGTAGGGGTGATGTAGGCCAAGTGAGCGCAGAGTTGACTCATGGCAGACACAGTCACACCGTCACAGAGAGGGGCCTCTCTGGTAGCCATGTAGACAACAGCGTTAGCAGGCTGCTCAGACGAGCTGGGCAGAAGATGGTGCAGTCCCGAGGCTGTGAGTCTAGAGGGAGGGGTGGGTGTCATGGTTGCTCTTAAAAGATTAAAATGAGCGGTGCACATTGGAAATGAGCTAGAAGGGAACCCATTCCGCGGGGAATCGAGGATGTCAAGTGGCAGCAAGATTATCCCATGTTGAGTGCTCATCTTTGGTGTCCCACCTTATACCACGTGGATCGCTTTGCGCTTAGTGGTAATATGAGCATTAAATAGCATTTTATTTTCACAGTTTCGCATGATCTATTAGAAGGACTAGCACAGTTGGAATTGCTGTTTCCTTTCATCTTAGTTTAGTGTTGGGGGGTGGGGTACCATCTGTGCGCTCCTTCAGTACTATTTATCTGTCTGTGCAATATCTACATGGCCAAGGCTTTCCTCGCTGCTGGGAAATTTCAAGTGGCTGAGAGTTATCAAACATTTTTGTGGTTTTCTTCCCTTGCCCCTTTCCTTCACCTGGAAAACAAATGGCTAGTTAGAACGTCAGAAAAACGTACTCATGGTGTAGTGTCAGTGTTAGTAAGTCAGGGAGCGTGAAGACGCACGTGCACATTATCTTACTGCAGTCTGGTTTCAAAAGAAAAATTCTGAAAGTTAATGTGTTAGGTCAGTTAAGTGTGGAGTGTGTTTTAAAATCTCCAGCCTCAGTCCTCCATGTGCTGTGTTGATGCTTTCAGAGGTGGAGGAGCTGCAGCCAGCCGAGAGCACGTCCTCAGCCGACCCCGACCTCCTTGTGGTGGGACAGCAGCAGGTCCCTCGCAGCAGCAGCGCCTCCGACATCACCGAGCCCCTGTGCTCAGATTCTTCTCAAGGTGTGTGCAAACTTCTCCTCTCTGTGTGCTTGACAGGCTGATTTTGAGGCAGGGTCTGCCTCTTTTCCTGTGGCAGGCCTGGAACTCAGCTTGTTGACCAGGCTGGCTTTGAACTTGCAGGTCCTACCTGCTTCTGCCTCCCAAGTATGGGGTCCAATTCCCCTGTGGCTGGCCAAGTCCTCAGACAGTGCTGTAGATCTGGGCTTGGGATGGGGGTAAGCTGCAGGTAGTATTGCTTATTATACTTATTCTAAATAGCTATTTCAAGGTGGTGGTGGTGGTGGGCGGGAGGAGAGAGAGGGAGAGAGACGGGGGTGAGGGGAGCGCGGGTGCGGAGGAAGTGCATGTTGCATGTTGTGTGTGCGTTGCTAGTGTGTACATGTGCATATGTCTGGAGACCAGAGGTTGATGTGAGCCATCTTGGTGACTTTCAATATATTTATTTATTTTGAGACAACACCTTTTGCTTTGCTTCCCAGTGAGCTCTGAGGGCCCTCCTGTCTTCTTCTGCCCTGCCCCAGGTTACACCCTGTGCTGCCTCATCCAGCGTTTTGCTGTTTTGCGTGGCTTCTGGGGATCTGCACTTGGGTCTTCACGCTTGCACAGCAGGCTTTTTACCACTGAGCCAGCTCCCCAGCCCTTGGTTTACTTTTTGATTTCACTGTAAGCATGTGACTTCTGGAAATCAAACTTCTTACAGTTCAATATATTCATCTAACACACACATCTCTACTCTTCAAGTTTGGCGGGACTGGGAGTTAGCGAGGAGCCTGGAGTGGTTGTAGTGGGAGGGACAGAGACTAATCCCATAGTAAAGAAGTTCAGCAAGTCAGAAGGCAGGAAGGAAGCACGGGAGGCAGGCGTGGGAAAAGGAAAGCTGGCCAGCCGTGTGGAGGGTTATTAGCAGCTCGCAGACTTCATGAGGCCCATAGGCAACCCTTTCAGAGCATGCAGAGGCTTCTCCACTTTAGCAGCAGCATGGTGTGGAGGTGAGGAGGCTGCCAGTCATTACAGAAGCTGTAGTGAAAAACACACTTTCCCTTAGAAACTCCCTTGAAATATAAAATTATAGCAAAAATTAAGATGAGAAAATATATTACTGAAAGTTTTCTACTCTTTAATGGGTTTTGGATGGACCATATAGATAATTTATTATACACACACACACACACACACACACACACACACACACACACACACACACACTTTGTGGTAGACCACTTGCCTAGCCTACAGGAAGTCCTGGGGTTCATCCTTATGACTATGAGGAGAAACAGAGAAAAAAATTTCCCCTTATATTTGGGAGAATCCACCAGTTGCTTGAGCTTTTCTTATTAGAAAATTTTAAAATCCTTTCAAATTTTAACAAAGTTCACCTGAGAGAAGAAAAGCCCCAGAGGTCTAGGATGCAGTACAGTGTTTCCTTTCTGAAGAGTTCAGAGAGTAATGCTTGTTTGTTTAAGGGTCTCCATTAGCCCAGGCTGGCCTGGAGCTTGCAGTCCACGCCCCAGCCTCCAAGAGGAGACTGACTTTTAAGTGCTTTGAGGTGGTCCATAAGCTGATTATGATGATTTATGTATGCAGATCTCAAAAACACCATGTAATTAAAACGGCAGTGTTTGTCATGTAAAAATATAAATTAAAGCTTTATAAGACTGCTTTGATTTTTCTTAATTTAGTTTTTATGTTTTGCTAGAAACTGGTTTATATGTTAACTTTTTTCGAATGTGTTAGCCTCAGATTATTCATCAGATTCTCATAAGATCTTTCTTTACTCTTTGCAGGCTCTGTGCTGGCATCTCCTTTAAATTATTGACGCTGTTTGTGCTTTCTCGTGCTAGTCAGGCAACACAGAGCCGGTCTGGTGTCCCTTCCTGTGCTCACAGGCCAGCCTAGGCAGCCTTTCGTCCAAACCTGTCTCCAAGCCTACCTCCCAAGAGTGATGAGTTGCCTGCCAGACCTGTCCAGCATAGTGCGCTAGTGGAGTGATGAGCCACCGTGAGCAGCTCTCCATCTGCTCCAGGGGAAGCTGTCGGTGGGCTCTAGCCAGCTGTCTGTGTAGATTGGATCCATTGATGCTGCCAGTACAGACCCACAGTTCAGCACCTTTATGTGTCCTATGACGTCTAGATACAATGGTTTATGTATCTGCCTGCTTGCCTGCTTGTCTATCTCCTGTTTTACCTTCTGAAACATTCATTCTATTATTTTTACCCCTATCTCTAGGTCAAAGGGTAGAAGATTCACACACTTGGAGCTCTTCAGAACCCAAGCAAGAGAGTAAAGGGCACGCGAAGCATGACCATGAAGGAATAACAGTAAGATTTCTAGGAGGAAATCCCTTTGTTGTGGTCAAGCAGAAACCATGCCACGATGGCAAGTTTATTGATGGTAGTCATACATACAGTTTTCCATTTAGATTGATTAGAGGTCCAAATAGTCTTGAAGTCACTTAAGGCTGTACTTGCTCCCTATGTAAAATACAGCCATTCTACACAAATGGGGCAGGGGTCAGCTTGAAGTGGAATTCACTGCCGGGCCTCGTGTTGTCCAGCACACTTTTGAGCAGGTGCACTTTCCTGTAAACCTTCACTTCACGTTCCCGTTTTTGTGTTCTAGTTGGCAGCCTCTACCTGACACAGTGTCCCTAAAGTGTATCTGGTGTGATTTTGTTTATTTTGTAAAGAAGGCATTCATTTAAAAGACAAATATGAAACATATAAACAGCCTATATTCTTTCAGATAACCTCTATTTCTGTTTTAAAACCTAGTGTATATTTCTAGAAAACATAGATATTTCAGAAACATAAAACATAAGGGCCCCTTCCCTGCTCTTACTTGTTTGGAAAATAGCAAAGTTTAGTTCTTGTGTTCATGTATTTAGAAAGGCATGTGCCAGCTCAGCTGTGTAGATCCTGCTTTCTCAGTGAAGCAGATTCAGACAAACCATTCCTGCCCAAGCACTGGAACATTTCTGGTGCTGTTGCTTTGACCACCAGTTCTGTTGTTGTTGGTTTTCAAGGTAGTGTTTCTCTGTGCGGCCTCTGCAGACTAGGCTGGACCACAGAGATCTGCCTGCCTCCGCCTCCTGAGTGCTGGGACGGAAGCCCTTGCACCAGCACCCAGCTTGTTCTTTTTTTAACTCCCTCCTTTTGTCTCCCCTCACAGTGGCATGGTGTTGGCTTTGTTTTACTCTGTCATTTGCATGTATATGGCTTCAGACAATATATTACTCAGTTTCTGAAATACTCTATAGGCACTGTTGTTTTGTTCACTCAGTTGTAGAGCATCCGCATGCTATTATACAGCAGTTTATTCATTTGAGTTTCCTCTGCTGTATGATATTTTGCTATAAACATATCACTTATTTTTCTTCTTTTCCATTGATGGGCATTTAGATTCTTTCTAGTATTTTAGTTTTCTGAAAGATGCAGCTGTGTACCTTCTTAGACATTTCTCAAGATCTCCATGTCTTAATGTTTCTCTGCATGACTGTCTAGCAGTAGAATTAATAGATTGTTTTTCTCTAATGATAGTGCTCCTTCCCTGAGTGCTGTAAAGAGTGCTCACCAGCATTTTGTGTTGTCAGAATTTTGAAAGTTTTGCAGGTCAACTGCATGGAAATGTGATTTAAATTTCTTAGACAACTAATAAGGTTTAAAGTTTCCATGTTGATTGGCTATTTATATTTCATCTGTGATGTGCCAGCTGATGGTTTTTGTCATTTACTTTCTGCTCCCTATTTACTTGTATTAGTTCCTTGTATAGTCTGAATATTGACTGAGTACAGGTTTTATTTTTTACTATGTTTGTAACAAATATCTTCCCCCTGTGTGGCTGCTTTTTACTCGAGTGTCTTTGGTAAATACAAATCCTTCTTTTTTTTATTCTCTGTTATGGTAGAATTTTATGAAATTAAAACATTTCAACTGGAAAAGGATAAAGTATATCTTTATTTTTATTCTATAAAATGGTTCACTTTTGGCCAATACTTTCAAGTCTCTTATTCACTGGAAGTGTCTCTTGTTTATAGAGGGTGATCCAGCCCTTTCCCCCAGCTGCTTGTTCTAAGTCTCATTTATTGAATCTAATTTTGCTTTACTGACTGAGAAGACCACATCTCTGTCATGTAGGTTCTTCCTGGGTGTACCAGCCTGCATTTCACTTCTCGGGTGTTTTGTCTCTGAGCAGGACCACAGCATCTTAACATCTTAACGACGGTAGATCTGACTCCTTCTTCTCTCCCACCTCTTTTCATGGGAGTTAGCTTTTCTCCTGCCTTTGTCTTTCCTTAGTGCTGTTGAAATGCTTGCTCTCCATCTTGTCCAGTTGTTTCTTGTTGGTCTTCGTCATTGTCCTTAAGTTTCATCACGGAGCATCCAGGTGCAGACCTCACGTGGCAAATGCATTTTTCCATTCTGCTGTATGCTATGTCTGTGTATCCATGGATGCTTTTCTTCTGCCTGCTGGTGAAATCTTGTAATAATGCCTTTGGGCACTGTCTCCTTTGGCTCAGTACTCTCTTTTTTGTTCCAGAATTCTACTTAGAAATAAGCTAGACCTTCTTACCCTGCCCTCCATGTCCCCTGAGCTTCCTTTTATATCCGTTCTCCTTGGCTCTATGGATGCAGTTTCACCAATAAAAGTGCCTTCTGTATTTCATCAGTTCAATAAATCTGACATCAGGAGCTAGCCTTGGAGGCATTTCCTGTGAGCTCCAGAATGCAAGCAGAGTCTGTGTGGCTCTAGCTTTGTTCTTGGAAGGGATTTGTGCTCTCACGCTTCCATTGAGCTGGTTTTGTTTTGTTTTGTTTTTCTACGTCACAAGTGTGCCTTTTGTGTCAAAGCTCAAATGTATTCTCTTAAGTATATCTTGTAACTTCAAGTAATCCCTTGTTACTTGGTCATTTTTATTATTCTCATCTTTTATACCTTTAAAATGCTCACAAATTCTAATTCTCAATTCTCTGTCTGACTTGCTGAAATCCTCTGGGGATCGAAGTCTATCTGGTTTTTTTCTGGTACTCTTACGTTTGTGCCCAGGTTGTTTGGTGATCTTTGTGAGTTACCTACTCTGCTGATCTGAGCTTGTGGAAAACCCAAGTGTCTTATGTTGATGAGGACCGTTCAGGAAGGCATTTGTAGTTTCCATCTCCAGGCCATCGGTAAGTGCCGCTTTGGTCCTGGCTCTCAGTCCTTTTGCCCCAGCAGCCGTAGCACTGGCTTTCCCCTTATAATGGGTCATTAAAGTGCCTTGACCTCTGTTCACACATGAGGACAGCACTGGATCTCCTGAGGGTCTGCTTCCTGTGAGCCCCAGTGTGCAAGCCAAGTGTGATGAGCTTTACACTTGAGCATCTTGTCTTCAGTACCAGAAGCAAAATGCCCACATTCTACTTTGTAGTTAAGGAAATATTTTGGAACTATTTTTATTTGGGCCACTTGATATAAATCACTATCTATTAAAGCTGTGTAGTAATTTTACAAATCGTGTGAGTTTTGTAAATACTTTATTCATGATTTGCTTCTTTGTAGACTAGTAACTCTAATTAAACATTTTCTCCCTTTTATTTAACTGCTTTAACTGGTCCTGAGTCCCAGGGTTCAGGGCGCAGGGTGTTGTTTTTGGTTTATATCCTTTTATTTAAGTGCTTTAACTAGTCCTGAGTCCCAGGGTTCAGGTTCAGGGCATGGTTTTGGTTTATATCCATTAGTGGAGAAGAATTTGCATCTCATTCTTGGCTTTCTTCTCTGTCCAACCATTTTAGGATCTTTTTTGTTGTCCATGTATTTTTCTTTGACTAGGCATCACAAATTTTCAAGATTTGTACTTTCTTTCCACTTGTCTCCCTGCCTCCACTTGTCACCATCATTGTCCTAGACTCAACCTTCTCTTGTTCACACACACTGTGGAAAGCTCCAGAAAGCTCTGGTCCTATGCTGCGTCATTCTCCTCCCTTCTTTCTCCTTCCCCTCCTCACGAGCCGCCCTGGCAGCTCCATTAGCAAGCCTCTCTTCACCAACACCCACCATAAGCACGGAGACTGATTGTCCTTCTCGGTGTGTGTAAGTACACTTAGCTGCTGTCCAGAGCGTGCACTCGCTCATGTTGTCAGTGTTAGGTTCAGGGTTCTAACCCTCTTTCCTTCTCCTGGCTGTTATGCACGGGCTGCTCCGGCCAGCTCCCTTTGCTGTGCACGGCGCTCGCTGATCACCAGTCCGTGCTTCCTGCCTGGGCTCCCTCCTGCCTTTCCTCTACCACTTCATGACTATTGCCTTCTCAAACTGCTCTAATGTAACTGTCAGCTGATTAAGCTAATACTTTATTTTACGTACCATTCACAGAGAATATATTTACATATTTTGCTTATGTATATTTATTTTGTGTAGTTTGTCTATACTTTGTCCCTTCAAGCAAACTATAGTTGCTAGAGTATAAGGTCACCTCCTGATTTCTTTACTTGTTCGTTGTTTGTTTTCTGAGACAGGGTTTCTCTCTGTAGCCCTGGCTGTCCTGGAACTTGCTCTGTAGACCAGGATGGCCTCGAACTCCTAGAGATCTGCCTGCCTCTGCCTTCATATGCTGGGATTAAAGGTGTGCACCACCACTGCCCAGCTGTTCCTAAAGTTTTAATCCTTGTGTTTAACATAAGGTCCAGTGCTCATCAGTGGTCAGAAAATTCTGTAGTATATCTATTAGGAAAGGTCCTAAGTAGCCCTTGGAAGACTGGGTGGAGTACGTACGTTCTCTGCCTAAACATTCGTGAAGAGTTTTGTGACTGTGTATACACAGAGAAGTAGAACCAACTATAAAATAAAGCACTTCTGCAAGATTTGTCATCTCTTCTTTGTATGTCTCTTCAGCTGCGTCAGTTGACCAAGTAGAGACTATTAATTGGAGTTTCAGATCTTGAGAAACATATAAGTTAATTATACCAGCTTGTGGATATATCCTTCAAAAGGAAAATAACGTTCAGTGTTTTATTACTGTTATTGCTTCTTTCATTTAAAAATAGGCTAGGAACTTAGCAGTCTGGTAAAAGTTTAAACTTTTCACTACTGAAAACAGCATTTCTTTCTGTCTGAAGATCATGGTGCGAAGGAGCAGCAGTCCTGCTGAACTGGATCCGAAGGATGACTCACAGCAGACACACGGAAGGTGCAGGGAGAGACAGAAGAGTAAGTTCCGCAGAACAGGGCCTGCACACACTGGCTGCACATGGGCCTGTTGTAGTTTCTTCTCCTCTAGGTGGAGTGGTTATTTTGTCAGTAGGAACGAGGTGGTTGAGAATATTTTTGATCCAGAAACTTAGAAATTATGTAAATCCAGCTGGTAAAATGGTTTCAGTCAGTTACCTGTAGCTGAGAGTCCTGAGGCCTGTCTCTCTGTCTCTGGATCTTTCTCCAGGTGAGTGGAGCAAGAGGGACCTAGGGGAGCCGGCAGACCCGTAAGGAAAAGCCCCCTTTCCCACAAAGTCCACTGAGGGAAGGAACACAAATTGTGTTGAAGTCAGTGGGCAAGGGTGTGAAAATGAAATCTCACTGGAATCCTGAGACATTGTCATGTGCTACAGAGTGCGGGCCCTGTGCTCTGTTCTCCTGTACTCGGAGGCCAGGCCTCCTCCTTGTCAGAGAAGCAGAGCGGCAGTTCCTGCACACCCAGGCTGGCCATTGAAGGGGTGTGATACAGCTCTTCCCACGCACTGCCTTTCTCTGCTGCCTGTAGCTCTGGAGGATGCTCTGTGAGACCAAACTGATGGACCGTCTGCTTATCAAGGCAACGTTGAGCGTTTAGCAGGTGGATGGGGGAGAGCAGTTAGAGACGGCACAGCTGAGGAAGGGAAGGGCAGACTCGGCACTGTTAGGAAGGAGTCAGGGACTTCAAGCATCCCAAGTGTCTAGGCTTGTCTTGTGCCTGGTTAGATAGATAGATAGCTACATAAGTCTTAAAATCTCTGCATAGCTACATTGTGACAAATTTAAACTTGCAGGGTTTAAAGGAGACACTCCCAGAGCTGCAGATATGTAGTAGTAGGACACCTCATTCCAGAATCTGCCTGGGTGAGTCAGCCTGGGGTTAAGTCTAAACACTGGGCTTGAAATAGCAGAGCAAACGTGCAGTGCCGAAGTCAGTTGCCGTCATACTCCGCCCGTTTCCCCCTGCTCCTCAGCATCTCCTCATGTTGTGCTTGGATCTTGGTAGCAACCAGGACTTGTAACTTTCATGGAATAATTGAGCAAAGACAATGACCAGAACACTATCCCATGACGCCTGTTAATGCCCTATGCTTGGAAGATCTCTTTTTAAGCCAGTGTCTATCGGGTACCACTGAACCCCAGCCAGGTTCTTCAGGTTCAGCCCAACTCCCTGAGCAAGTCCTGCCTCCCGTGCAAGTGTCCTTACTTACATGGGATGAATTTGAACCTTGTGTTCATCTAGCTGCGGTACCAAACTCTGCTTGCTCTGTGTGCCAGGTGAAAGTACAGGGAGTGACACAGCTGTGGGCTACAGCAATGAGGCAGAGCCACCGCTGAGTCCGTGGCCGATCTGTGAGGAGGACCCGGAGCTGAGCACTCCCACAGACGCTGTGGCTGACCCCGACGCCCGCCATTGGTTACAGCTGAGTCCCACTGATGCTTCTAACTTGACAGGTAATGTGTCTGAACAGGGTCACTGCTGCCAACAGGAGATCCCAGAGTCCCCTGCCTCTGACACTGAGAGCCCTTAGCATGGTGTAGTGAGATGCCACTTTCAACCATGTTGGAGTTGCAGCTCCAGTCACCTCCTCACAATTGCTTGTGGGTTCTAGAGTTTTAGATGGAAAGGGTTGTGAAATGGGCAGATGTGGAGGGCACTCTGCCATGTTTGTGACTGCTGTCTGCCATTGGAGGAAGTGATGATACCCGTTACCAAGGCCTTTGAGACAGAAAATAATAAGGTCCTTTTTAAGACTTACATGTACCATACATGTAGAACAAAGAGATCGGCTATCTTATTACTTAGTTTTTTAAGTATTATAAAAGATTTTATATATACAATATAAAATTATGACATATATGGGGTAGTGGGTCATAATAATAAAATGAAAAGCAGTGAGCTGTTGGTACCTAATTTAGGATCTAGAAGAGCAACGTGAGGTTCCAGATGCTCCACTTAAAGCTTTTCTCTTTCCCAGCATCCTGCAGTGCTGTCTGGGACTGAGGAGGTAGCCCAGTGGGTAAGAATGCTTGTTGTGAGAGCATCAGGACCCAGGTTTGAATCCCCAGAGCCCATGTAAAGAGCTGGGCATACAGGCTTTAGCTCCAGGGAAATCCAGCCGTATTCAGTGGGAGGTCCCAGAAAATGGTATACTTCTGGAAAACCACCAAGAAACAGCACCAGGAAAGGCCAGGGAGCGGGTAGCATGTATTTGGAGATACATGAGCTGAGACCTCAGCCACCTCGTCCTGGGGATTTTTAAAAATGCTTTACTGAGAAGCATGTATTTTTTTTATTAGTAATGAAACAGCATCTAAAATGAACAAGAAGATCTGTCCAAAGAATAAAGCCTCCTATCCTAACTTCTAGTGTTTTCCCTGCTTCTCACAGAGAAGCACTGTACCTTCCAGAGGAGATGTAGCCCGTAGTTTATTATACGTGGTTGGCTGTAGGCAGAGTGTTGTGGTCGTGTCGGGTGAGGCAGTGTTTGTAGTGGGCTTGTCTCCTCATTCCCCTTGTTCGTGTGCTTTGTAATATCAATGCTTATATGAGTATGACCCTGATTTGCTTTTTCTTAATAAAGAAGTTATTAATTGTAAAACAAACAAGGCTTAAGTGTAGCTGTGCAAGCCTTTAACTTCAGCATTGTGAACTGAGACAGGTGGCTCCTGGAACTCGGTGACCAGCCAGTCTAGTAGGAAAGGCCTGCTCCCAACTCAGCCAAGGGCTCAGTTTTAAAGGATTAAAGTAGAGTCTGACAGAGGGAGATACCAACTTCTGGCTTCTTCATGCGTGCACATGGGCATGTGTACTCCCACGACATATATGCAGCACACATACCACATATACCCAAGTAAGTAAATAAATTATCTAATAGTTCCCACTGGTCATGGTGGCACACACCTGTAATCCCAGCACTTAGGATGTAAGCCAGGAAACACATAGGAAATAAAAGCCCATTTTTAAATGCTAAAAATCACACAAAAGCATAAATGAAGCTAAAATTTCACTTTAAATGTCTTTTCTTAAGCAAAGTTTTAAATTTAATTGTGATATAAAGCCAAAGTTCACCAAAGTATCTGATATTTTCGGAAATCCTTGGAATTATAATATTAAAGTGTCATACAATCAGCATAAATGGAATTGGCAAAATTCCATATAGACTAGACAGAAAGTGTTGCTGTGTTTCTCACTGACTAATCCTGCCCATTGTCAGTTGCTTAGAGCTAATAGGCTACTTTTATCTTTGCTTGCTGTTTAAATCATTGCATGTTACTGAAAACTGATGTAAGAGCCATCAACTTCTATAGGATTTGCGAATCTTAATTCTGTATGGAAAACAGGCTAAGTCTTCCCGACAGGCTAAGTCTGTTCTGTGAGGGCCAGAGAAATCATACCACTTTACTAGAAAATACTAGTAAGTTTCCAAGGCAGAACTGGCCTCCAAATGCTGTGCCATCTCTACACTCCTCACTATGTTGTGGCTAGAATAACAGCTATAAAGCCCTTTGCACTACTGGAGAGTTGTTAATGCATTTATTGAGGGCCCGTGTATAAGAGATCTCACCAGGATGGGACACAATCTCATACTGAATCTTACCTGAATGTTCTTAAAGATGAACCGATGCAATTATTTTTATTGAAAGGAAAGAAAGTTGGTTGAGTGCTCCTTTTGTCTGTCCTTGGGAAAGATTAGTCTTGATCCATTTCAGTGCATGCAGTCAACGGCTTAGCATGGTGAGCCGTGTAACTCTGGATGATGCACTGTTTTGCCACTAACTCCTCCAAATGCTGTGTTCTTTGAAATACTAATGTGAAGAATCAGTACACACAGTTCAAGAGTTCACCTGTCAGCTGTGGCAAGGACAAACTGTAATCTGATGAGGCTTAAGGATTATCACAGTTCTGAACTTAACTTTCTGTTCGGAAGAGAACAATTTCTTCATAAATGGAAAAAAAAAAGAGAGAGAGAGACACTCTTGTTAACCTGATTTTTTAGGAGACACAGAAAGAACAAGTCTTCTGCTGGGGCTTGGGCCAGTGGCTTTGTGGTAGCACTCACCTGGCACCGCAGAAGCCAAACAGAAAGTGTTGCTGTGTTTCTCACTGACTAATCCTGCCCATTGTCAGTTGCTTACAGCTAATAGGCTACTTTTATCTTTGTTTGCATGTTACTGAAAACAATGGCTAAGTTTATTATGTG